>NW_027472033.1:300000-487000 GCF_965638725.1 Aptenodytes patagonicus | reverse complement strand
GCGCCCGTGCTTGTGGGGCTGTGGAAGGGCTGCCTAGGGAAGGTGATGGCCAGCAAGAGCTTTCAGTGCTGGCCCCTTTCGTGTGGGAGCAGTGGCTGGACGTTTCCGATTTGGGAGCTGGGCCCTGGCTGTGCTGGGAAGGAACGTCCCCACTGTGCTGTGGCTAGGAAGCTCAGAGCGCCAGTGCTTGTGGGGCTGTGGAAGGGCTGCCTAGGGCAGGTGATGGCCAGCAAGAGCTTTCAGTGCTAGCCCCTTTGGTGTGGGAGCAGTGGCTGGACGTTTCCGATTTGGGAGCTGGGCTGTGGGTGTGCCGAGAAGGAACGTCCCCACTGTGCTGTGGCTAGGAAGCTCAGAGCGCCCGTGCTTGTGGGGCTGTGGAAGGGCTGCCTAGGGCAGGTGATGGCCAGCAAGAGCTTTCAGTGCTAGCCCCTTTCGTGTGGGAGCAGTGGCTGGACGTTTCCGATTTGGGAGCTGGGCTCTGGCTGTGGTGAGAAGGAACGTCCCCACTGTGCTGTGGCTAGGAAGCTCAGAGCGCCAGTGCTTGTGGGGCTGTGGAAGGGCTGCCTAGGGCAGGTGATGGCCAGCAAGAGCTTTCAGTGCTGGCCCCTTTGGTGTGGGAGCAGTGGCTGGACGTTTCCGATTTGGGAGCTGGGCTGTGGCTGTGCTGGGAAGGAACGTCCCCACTGTGCTGTGGCTAGGAAGCTCAGAGCGCCAGTGCTTGTGGGGCTGTGGAAGGGCTGCCTAGGGAAGGTGATGGCCAGCAAGAGCTTTCAGTGCTGGCCCCTTTCGTGTGGGAGCAGTGGCTGGACGTTTCCGATTTGGGAGCTGGGCCCTGGCTGTGCCGGGAAGGAACGTCCCCTGTCTGCTGCTGCTAGGAAGCTCAGAGCGCCAGTGCTTGTGGGGCTGTGGAAGGGCTGCCTAGGGAAGGTGATGGCCAGCAAGAGCTTTCAGTGCTGGCCCCTTTCGTGTGGGAGCAGTGGCTGGACGTTTCCGATTTGGGAGCTGGGCTGTGGCTGTGCTGGGAAGGAACGTCCCCACTGTGCTGTGGCTAGGAAGCTCAGAGCGCCAGTGCTTGTGGGGCTGTGGAAGGGCTGCCTAGGGAAGGTGATGGCCAGCAAGAGCTTTCAGTGCTAGCCCCTTTGGTGTGGGAGCAGTGGCTGGACGTTTCCGATTTGGGAGCTGGGCCCTGGCTGTGCTGGGAAGGAACGTCCCCACTGTGCTGTGGCT
The DNA here is from genome assembly GCF_965638725.1 of Aptenodytes patagonicus. Lineage (NCBI taxonomy): Eukaryota > Metazoa > Chordata > Aves > Sphenisciformes > Spheniscidae > Aptenodytes > Aptenodytes patagonicus. The sequence continues at coordinate 485,773 of NW_027472033.1, read as the reverse complement.
AGGAAGCTCAGAGCGCCAGTGCTTGTGGGGCTGTGGAAGGGCTGCCTAGGGAAGGTGATGGCCAGCAAGAGCTTTCAGTGCTAGCCCCTTTGTTGTAGGAGCAGTGGCTGGACGTTTCCGATTTGGGAGCTGGGCTGTGGCTGTGCTGGGAAGGAACGTCCCCAGTGTGCTGTGGCTAGGAAGCTCAGAGCGCCAGTGCTTGTGGGGCTGTGGAAGGGCTGCCTAGGGAAGGTGAGGGCCAGCAAGAGCTTTCAGTGCTAGCCCCTTTGGTGTGGGAGCAGTGGCTGGACGTTTCCGATTTGGGAGCTGGGCCCTGGCTGTGCTGGGAAGGAACGTCCCCACTGTGCTGTGCCTAGGAAGCTCAGAGCGCCAGTGCTTGTGGGGCTGTGGAAGGGCTGCCTAGGGAAGGTGATGGCCAGCAAGAGCTTTCAGTGCTAGCCCCTTTCGTGTGGGAGCAGTGGCTGGACGTTTTGAATTTCGGAGCTGGGCTGTGGCTGTGCCGGGAAGGAACGTCCCCACTGTGCTGTGGCTAGGAAGCTCAGAGCGCCAGTGCTTGTGGGGCTGTGGAAGGGCTGCCTAGGGAAGGTGATGGCCAGCAAGAGCTTTCAGTGCTAGCCCCTTTGTTGTAGGAGCAGTGGCTGGACGTTTCCGATTTGGGACCTGGGCTGTGGCTGTGCTGAGAAGGAACGTCCCCACTGTGCTGTGGCTAGGAAGCTCAGAGCGCCAGTGCTTGTGGGGCTGTGGAAGGGCTGCCTAGGGAAGGTGATGGCCAGCAAGAGCTTTCAGTGCTAGCCCCTTTGGTGTGGGAGCAGTGGCTGGACGTTTCGAATTTCGGAGCTGGGCTGTGGCTGTGCCGAGAAGGAACGTCCCCACTGTGCTGTGGCTAGGAAGCTCAGAGCGCCAGTGCTTGTGGGGCTGTGGAAGGGCTGCCTAGGGAAGGTGATGGCCAGCAAGAGCTTTCAGTGCTGGCCCCTTTGGTGTGGGAGCAGTGGCTGGACGTTTTGAATTTCGGAGCTGGGCTGTGGCTGTGCCGAGAAGGAACGTCCCCACTGTGCTGTGGCTAGGAAGCTCAGAGCGCCAGTGCTTGTGGGGCTGTGGAAGGGCTGCCTAGGGAAGGTGATGGCCAGCAAGAGCTTTCAGTGCTGGCCCCTTTGGTGTGGGAGCAGTGGCTGGACGTTTCCGATTTGGGAGCTGGGCTGTGGCTGTGCTGAGAAGGAACGTCCCCACTGTGCTGTGGCTAGGAAGCTCAGAGCGCCAGTGCTTGTGGGGCTGTGGAAGGGCTGCCTAGGGAAGGTGATGGCCAGCAAGAGCTTTCAGTGCTAGCCCCTTTCGTGTGGGAGCAGTGGCTGGACGTTTCGAAGTTCGGAGCTGGGCTGTGGCTGTGCCGAGAAGGAACGTCCCCACTGTGCTGTGGCTAGGAAGCTCAGAGCGCCCGTGCTTGTGGGGCTGTGGAAGGGCTGCCTAGGGAAGGTGATGGCCAGCAAGAGCTTTCAGTGCTAGCCCCTTTGGTGTGGGAGCAGTGGCTGGACGTTTTGAATTTCGGAGCTGGGCTGTGGCTGTGCCGAGAAGGAACGTCCCCACTGTGCTGTGGCTAGGAAGCTCAGAGCGCCCGTGCTTGTGGGGCTGTGGAAGGGCTGCCTAGGGAAGGTGATGGCCAGCAAGAGCTTTCAGTGCTGGCCCCTTTGGTGTGGGAGCAGTGGCTGGACGTTTCCGATTTGGGAGCTGGGCTGTGGCTGTGCTGAGAAGGAACGTCCCCACTGTGGTGTGGCTAGGAAGCTCAGAGCGCCAGTGCTTGTGGGGCTGTGGAAGGGCTGCCTAGGGAAGGAGATGGCCAGCAAGAGCTTTCAGTGCTAGCCCCTTTCGTGTGGGAGCAGTGGCTGGACGTTTCCGATTTGGGAGGTGGGCTGTGGGTGTGCCGAGAAGGAACGTCCCCACTGTGCTGTGGCTAGGAAGCTCAGAGCGCCAGTGCTTGTGGGGCTGTGGAAGGGCTGCCTAGGGCAGGTGATGGCCAGCAAGAGCTTTCAGTGCTAGCCCCTTTGGTGTGGGAGCAGTGGCTGGACGTTTCCGATTTGGGAGCTGGGCTCTGGCTGTGGTGAGAAGGAACGTCCCCACTGTGCTGTGGCTAGGAAGCTCAGAGCGCCAGTGCTTGTGGGGCTGTGGAAGGGCTGCCTAGGGAAGGTGATGGCCAGCAAGAGCTTTCAGTGCTGGCCCCTTTGGTGTGGGAGCAGTGGCTGGACGTTTCCGATTTGGGAGCTGGGCTGTGGCTGTGCCGAGAAGGAACGTGCCCACTGTGCTGTGGCTAGGAAGCTCAGAGCGCCAGTGCTTGTGGGGCTGTGGAAGGGCTGCCTAGGGAAGGTGATGGCCAGCAAGAGCTTTCAGTGCTAGCCTCTTTCGTGTGGGAGCAGTGCCTGGACGTTTCCGATTTGGGAGCTGGGCTGTGGCTGTGCCGAGAAGGAACGTCCCCACTGTGCTGTGGCTAGGAAGCTCAGAGCGCCAGTGCTTGTGGGGCTGTGGAAGGGCTGCCTAGGGAAGGTGATGGCCAGCAAGAGCTTTCAGTGCTAGCCCCTGTCGTGTGGGAGCATTGGCTGGACGTTTTGAATTTCGGAGCTGGGCTGTGGCTGTGCCGAGAAGGAACGTCCCTACTGTGGTGTGGCTAGGAAGCTCAGAGCGCCAGTGCTTGTGGGGCTGTGGAAGGGCTGCCTAGGGAAGGTGATGGCCAGCAAGAGCTTTCAGTGCTAGCCCCTTTGTTGTAGGAGCAGTGGCTGGACGTTTCCGACTTGGGAGCTGGGCTGTGGCTGTGGTGCGAAGGAACGTCCCCACTCTGCTGTGGCTAGGAAGCTCAGAGCGCCCGTGCTTGTGGGGCTGTGGAAGGGCTGCCTAGGGAAGGTGATGGCCAGCAAGAGCTTTCAGTGCTAGCCCCTTTGGTGTGGGAGCAGTGGCTGGACGTTTCCGATTTGGGAGCTGGGCCCTGGCTGTGCCGAGAAGGAACGTCCCCACTGTGCTGTGGCTAGGAAGCTCAGAGCGCCAGTGCTTGTGGGGCTGTGGAAGGGCTGCCTAGGGAAGGTGATGGCCAGCAAGAGCTTTCAGTGCTAGCCCCTTTCGTGTGGGAGCAGTGGCTGGACATTTCCGATTTGGGAGCTGGGCTGTGGCTGTGCTGGGAAGGAACGTCCCCACTGTGGTGTGGCTAGGAAGCTCAGAGCGCCAGTGCTTGTGGGGCTGTGGAAGGGCTGCCTAGGGAAGGTGATGGCCAGCAAGAGCTTTCAGTGCTAGCCCCTGTCGTGTGGGAGCAGTGGCTGGACGTTTTGAATTTCGGAGCTGGGCTGTGGCTGTGCCGAGAAGGAACGTCCCTACTGTGCTGTGGCTAGGAAGCTCAGAGCGCCAGTGCTTGTGGGGCTGTGGAAGGGCTGCCTAGGGAAGGTGATGGCCAGCAAGAGCTTTCAGTGCTAGCCCCTTTGGTGTGGGAGCAGTGGCTGGACGTTTCCGATTTGGGAGCTGGGCTGTGGGTGTGCCGAGAAGGAACGTCCCCACTGTGCAGTGGCTAGGAAGCTCAGAGCGCCAGTGCTTGTGGGGCTGTGGAAGGGCTGCCTAGGGCAGGTGATGGCCAGCAAGAGCTTTCAGTGCTAGCCCCTTTCGTGTGGGAGCAGTGGCTGGACGTTTCCGATTTGGGAGCTGGGCCTTGGCTGTGCTGGGAAGGAACGTCCCCACTGTGCTGTGGCTAGGAAGCTCAGAGCGCCAGTGCTTGTGGGGCTGTGGAAGGGCTGCCTAGGGCAGGTGATGGCCAGCAAGAGCTTTCAGTGCTAGCCCCTTTCGTGTGGGAGCAGTGGCTGGACGTTTCCGATTTGGGAGCTGGGCCTTGGCTGTGCTGGGAAGGAACGTCCCCACTGTGCAGTGGCTAGGAAGCTCAGAGCGCCAGTGCTTGTGGGGCTGTGGAAGGGCTGCCTAGGGCAGGTGATGGCCAGCAAGAGCTTTCAGTGCTAGCCCCTTTCGTGTGGGAGCAGTGGCTGGACGTTTCCGATTTGGGAGGTGGGCTGTGGGTGTGCCGAGAAGGAACGTCCCCACTGTGCTGTGGCTAGGAAGCTCAGAGCGCCAGTGCTTGTGGGGCTGTGGAAGGGCTGCCTAGGGCAGGTGATGGCCAGCAAGAGCTTTCAGTGCTAGCCCCTTTGGTGTGGGAGCAGTGGCTGGACGTTTCCGATTTGGGAGCTGGGCTCTGGCTGTGGTGAGAAGGAACGTCCCCACTGTGCTGTGGCTAGGAAGCTCAGAGCGCCAGTGCTTGTGGGGCTGTGGAAGGGCTGCCTAGGGAAGGTGATGGCCAGCAAGAGCTTTCAGTGCTGGCCCCTTTGGTGTGGGAGCAGTGGCTGGACGTTTCCGATTTGGGAGCTGGGCTGTGGCTGTGCCGAGAAGGAACGTGCCCACTGTGCTGTGGCTAGGAAGCTCAGAGCGCCAGTGCTTGTGGGGCTGTGGAAGGGCTGCCTAGGGAAGGTGATGGCCAGCAAGAGCTTTCAGTGCTAGCCTCTTTCGTGTGGGAGCAGTGCCTGGACGTTTCCGATTTGGGAGCTGGGCTGTGGCTGTGCCGAGAAGGAACGTCCCCACTGTGCTGTGGCTAGGAAGCTCAGAGCGCCAGTGCTTGTGGGGCTGTGGAAGGGCTGCCTAGGGAAGGTGATGGCCAGCAAGAGCTTTCAGTGCTAGCCCCTGTCGTGTGGGAGCATTGGCTGGACGTTTTGAATTTCGGAGCTGGGCTGTGGCTGTGCCGAGAAGGAACGTCCCTACTGTGGTGTGGCTAGGAAGCTCAGAGCGCCAGTGCTTGTGGGGCTGTGGAAGGGCTGCCTAGGGAAGGTGATGGCCAGCAAGAGCTTTCAGTGCTAGCCCCTTTGTTGTAGGAGCAGTGGCTGGACGTTTCCGACTTGGGAGCTGGGCTGTGGCTGTGGTGCGAAGGAACGTCCCCACTCTGCTGTGGCTAGGAAGCTCAGAGCGCCCGTGCTTGTGGGGCTGTGGAAGGGCTGCCTAGGGAAGGTGATGGCCAGCAAGAGCTTTCAGTGCTAGCCCCTTTGGTGTGGGAGCAGTGGCTGGACGTTTCCGATTTGGGAGCTGGGCCCTGGCTGTGCCGAGAAGGAACGTCCCCACTGTGCTGTGGCTAGGAAGCTCAGAGCGCCAGTGCTTGTGGGGCTGTGGAAGGGCTGCCTAGGGAAGGTGATGGCCAGCAAGAGCTTTCAGTGCTAGCCCCTTTCGTGTGGGAGCAGTGGCTGGACATTTCCGATTTGGGAGCTGGGCTGTGGCTGTGCTGGGAAGGAACGTCCCCACTGTGGTGTGGCTAGGAAGCTCAGAGCGCCAGTGCTTGTGGGGCTGTGGAAGGGCTGCCTAGGGAAGGTGATGGCCAGCAAGAGCTTTCAGTGCTAGCCCCTGTCGTGTGGGAGCAGTGGCTGGACGTTTTGAATTTCGGAGCTGGGCTGTGGCTGTGCCGAGAAGGAACGTCCCTACTGTGCTGTGGCTAGGAAGCTCAGAGCGCCAGTGCTTGTGGGGCTGTGGAAGGGCTGCCTAGGGAAGGTGATGGCCAGCAAGAGCTTTCAGTGCTAGCCCCTTTGGTGTGGGAGCAGTGGCTGGACGTTTCCGATTTGGGAGCTGGGCTGTGGGTGTGCCGAGAAGGAACGTCCCCACTGTGCAGTGGCTAGGAAGCTCAGAGCGCCAGTGCTTGTGGGGCTGTGGAAGGGCTGCCTAGGGCAGGTGATGGCCAGCAAGAGCTTTCAGTGCTAGCCCCTTTCGTGTGGGAGCAGTGGCTGGACGTTTCCGATTTGGGAGCTGGGCCTTGGCTGTGCTGGGAAGGAACGTCCCCACTGTGCTGTGGCTAGGAAGCTCAGAGCGCCAGTGCTTGTGGGGCTGTGGAAGGGCTGCCTAGGGAAGGTGATGGCCAGCAAGAGCTTTCAGTGCTAGCCCCTTTGGTGTGGGAGCAGTGGCTGGACGTTTCCGATTTGGGAGCTGGGCCCTGGCTGTGCTGGGAAGGAACGTCCCCACTGTGCTGTGGCTAGGAAGCTCAGAGCGCCAGTGCTTGTGGGGCTGTGGAAGGGCTGCCTAGGGAAGGTGATGGCCAGCAAGAGCTTTCAGTGCTAGCCCCTTTCGTGTGGGAGCAGTGGCTGGACATTTCCGATTTGGGAGCTGGGCCCTGGCTGTGCTGGGAAGGAACGTCCCCACTGTGCTGTGGCTAGGAAGCTCAGAGCGCCAGTGCTTGTGGGGCTGTGGAAGGGCTGCCTAGGGAAGGTGATGGCCAGCAAGAGCTTTCAGTGCTAGCCCCTGTCGTGTGGGAGCAGTGGCTGGACGTTTTGAATTTCGGAGCTGGGCTGTGGCTGTGCCGAGAAGGAACGTCCCTACTGTGGTGTGGCTAGGAAGCTCAGAGCGCCAGTGCTTGTGGGGCTGTGGAAGGGCTGCCTAGGGAAGGTGATGGCCAGCAAGAGCTTTCAGTGCTAGCCCCTTTGGTGTGGGAGCAGTGGCTGGACGTTTCCGATTTGGGAGCTGGGCTGTGGCTGTGCCGAGAAGGAACGTCCCCAGTGTGCTGTGGCTAGGAAGCTCAGAGCGCCAGTGCTTGTGGGGCTGTGGAAGGCTGCCTAGGGAAGGTGATGGCCAGCAAGAGCTTTCAGTGCTAGCCCCTGTCGTGTGGGAGCAGTGGCTGGACGTTTCCGATTTGGGAGCTGGGCCCTGGCTGTGCTGGGAAGGAACGTCCCCACTGTGCTGTGGCTAGGAAGCTCAGAGCGCCCGTGCTTGTGGGGCTGTGGAAGGGCTGCCTAGGGCAGGTGATGGCCAGCAAGAGCTTTCAGTGCTAGCCCCTGTCGTGTGGGAGCAGTGGCTGGAAGTTTTGAATTTCGGAGCTGGGCTCTGGCTGTGCCGAGAAGGAACGTGCCCACTGTGCTGTGGCTAGGAAGCTCAGAGCGCCAGTGCTTGTGGGGCTGTGGAAGGGCTGCCTAGGGAAGGTGATGGCCAGCAAGAGCTTTCAGTGCTAGCCCCTTTCGTGTGGGAGCAGTGGCTGGACATTTCCGATTTGGGAGCTGGGCCCTGGCTGTGCTGGGAAGGAACGTCCCCACTGTGCTGTGGCTAGGAAGCTCAGAGCGCCAGTGCTTGTGGGGCTGTGGAAGGGCTGCCTAGGGAAGGTGATGGCCAGCAAGAGCTTTCAGTGCTAGCCCCTGTCGTGTGGGAGCAGTGGCTGGACGTTTTGAATTTCGGAGCTGGGCTGTGGCTGTGCCGAGAAGGAACGTCCCTACTGTGGTGTGGCTAGGAAGCTCAGAGCGCCAGTGCTTGTGGGGCTGTGGAAGGGCTGCCTAGGGAAGGTGATGGCCAGCAAGAGCTTTCAGTGCTAGCCCCTTTCGTGTGGGAGCAGTGGCTGGACGTTTCCGATTTGGGAGCTGGGCTGTGGCTGTGCCGAGAAGGAACGTCCCCAGTGTGCTGTGGCTAGGAAGCTCAGAGCGCCAGTGCTTGTGGGGCTGTGGAAGGGCTGCCTAGGGAAGGTGATGGCCAGCAAGAGCTTTCAGTGCTAGCCCCTTTCGTGTGGGAGCAGTGGCTGGACATTTCCGATTTGGGAGCTGGGCCCTGGCTGTGCTGGGAAGGAACGTCCCCACTGTGCTGTGGCTAGGAAGCTCAGAGCGCCAGTGCTTGTGGGGCTGTGGAAGGGCTGCCTAGGGAAGGTGATGGCCAGCAAGAGCTTTCAGTGCTAGCCCCTGTCGTGTGGGAGCAGTGGCTGGACGTTTTGAATTTCGGAGCTGGGCTGTGGCTGTGCCGAGAAGGAACGTCCCTACTGTGGTGTGGCTAGGAAGCTCAGAGCGCCAGTGCTTGTGGGGCTGTGGAAGGGCTGCCTAGGGAAGGTGATGGCCAGCAAGAGCTTTCAGTGCTAGCCCCTTTGGTGTGGGAGCAGTGGCTGGACGTTTCCGATTTGGGAGCTGGGCTGTGGCTGTGCCGAGAAGGAACGTCCCCAGTGTGCTGTGGCTAGGAAGCTCAGAGCGCCAGTGCTTGTGGGGCTGTGGAAGGCTGCCTAGGGAAGGTGATGGCCAGCAAGAGCTTTCAGTGCTAGCCCCTGTCGTGTGGGAGCAGTGGCTGGACGTTTCCGATTTGGGAGCTGGGCCCTGGCTGTGCTGGGAAGGAACGTCCCCACTGTGCTGTGGCTAGGAAGCTCAGAGCGCCCGTGCTTGTGGGGCTGTGGAAGGGCTGCCTAGGGCAGGTGATGGCCAGCAAGAGCTTTCAGTGCTAGCCCCTGTCGTGTGGGAGCAGTGGCTGGAAGTTTTGAATTTCGGAGCTGGGCTCTGGCTGTGCCGAGAAGGAACGTCCCCACTGTGCTGTGGCTAGGAAGCTCAGAGCGCCAGTGCTTGTGGGGCTGTGGAAGGGCTGCCTAGGGAAGGTGATGGCCAGCAAGAGCTTTCAGTGCTAGCCCCTTTCGTGTGGGAGCAGTGGCTGGACATTTCCGATTTGGGAGCTGGGCCCTGGCTGTGCTGGGAAGGAACGTCCCCACTGTGCTGTGGCTAGGAAGCTCAGAGCGCCAGTGCTTGTGGGGCTGTGGAAGGGCTGCCTAGGGAAGGTGATGGCCAGCAAGAGCTTTCAGTGCTAGCCCCTGTCGTGTGGGAGCAGTGGCTGGACGTTTTGAATTTCGGAGCTGGGCTGTGGCTGTGCCGAGAAGGAACGTCCCTACTGTGGTGTGGCTAGGAAGCTCAGAGCGCCAGTGCTTGTGGGGCTGTGGAAGGGCTGCCTAGGGAAGGTGATGGCCAGCAAGAGCTTTCAGTGCTAGCCCCTTTCGTGTGGGAGCAGTGGCTGGACGTTTCCGATTTGGGAGCTGGGCTGTGGCTGTGCCGAGAAGGAACGTCCCCAGTGTGCTGTGGCTAGGAAGCTCAGAGCGCCAGTGCTTGTGGGGCTGTGGAAGGGCTGCCTAGGGAAGGTGATGGCCAGCAAGAGCTTTCAGTGCTAGCCCCTTTGGTGTGGGAGCAGTGGCTGGACGTTTCCGATTTGGGAGCTGGGCCCTGGCTGTGCTGGGAAGGAACGTCCCCACTGTGCTGTGGCTAGGAAGCTCAGAGCGCCAGTGCTTGTGGGGCTGTGGAAGGGCTGCCTAGGGAAGGTGATGGCCAGCAAGAGCTTTCAGTGCTAGCCCCTTTCGTGTGGGAGCAGTGGCTGGACATTTCCGATTTGGGAGCTGGGCCCTGGCTGTGCTGGGAAGGAACGTCCCCACTGTGCTGTGGCTAGGAAGCTCAGAGCGCCAGTGCTTGTGGGGCTGTGGAAGGGCTGCCTAGGGAAGGTGATGGCCAGCAAGAGCTTTCAGTGCTAGCCCCTGTCGTGTGGGAGCAGTGGCTGGACGTTTTGAATTTCGGAGCTGGGCTGTGGCTGTGCCGAGAAGGAACGTCCCTACTGTGCTGTGCCTAGGAAGCTCAGAGCGCCAGTGCTTGTGGGGCTGTGGAAGGGCTGCCTAGGGAAGGTGATGGCCAGCAAGAGCTTTCAGTGCTAGCCCCTTTCGTGTGGGAGCAGTGGCTGGACGTTTCCGATTTGGGAGCTGGGCTGTGGCTGTGCCGAGAAGGAACGTCCCCACTGTGCTGTGGCTAGGAAGCTCAGAGCGCCAGTGCTTGTGGGGCTGTGGAAGGGCTGCCTAGGGAAGGTGATGGCCAGCAAGAGCTTTCAGTGCTAGCCCCTTTGGTGTGGGAGCAGTGGCTGGACGTTTCCGATTTGGGAGCTGGGCTGTGGCTGTGCTGGGAAGGAACGTCCCCACTGTGCTGTGGCTAGGAAGCTCAGAGCGCCAGTGCTTGTGGGGCTGTGGAAGGCTGCCTAGGGAAGGTGATGGCCAGCAAGAGCTTTCAGTGCTAGCCCCTTTCGTGTGGGAGCAGTGGCTGGACGTTTCCGATTTGGGAGCTGGGCCCTGGCTGTGCTGGGAAGGAACGTCCCCACTGTGCTGTGGCTAGGAAGCTCAGAGCGCCCGTGCTTGTGGGGCTGTGGAAGGGCTGCCTAGGGCAGGTGATGGCCAGCAAGAGCTTTCAGTGCTAGCCCCTGTCGTGTGGGAGCAGTGGCTGGAAGTTTTGAATTTCGGAGCTGGGCTCTGGCTGTGCCGAGAAGGAACGTCCCCACTGTGCTGTGGCTAGGAAGCTCAGAGCGCCAGTGCTTGTGGGGCTGTGGAAGGGCTGCCTAGGGAAGGTGATGGCCAGCAAGAGCTTTCAGTGCTAGCCCCTGTCGTGTGGGAGCAGTGGCTGGACGTTTTGAATTTCGGAGCTGGGCTGTGGCTGTGCCGAGAAGGAACGTCCCTACTGTGGTGTGGCTAGGAAGCTCAGAGCGCCAGTGCTTGTGGGGCTGTGGAAGGGCTGCCTAGGGAAGGTGATGGCCAGCAAGAGCTTTCAGTGCTAGCCCCTTTCGTGTGGGAGCAGTGGCTGGACGTTTCCGATTTGGGAGCTGGGCTGTGGCTGTGCCGAGAAGGAACGTCCCCACTGTGCTGTGGCTAGGAAGCTCAGAGCGCCAGTGCTTGTGGGGCTGTGGAAGGGCTGCCTAGGGAAGGTGATGGCCAGCAAGAGCTTTCAGTGCTAGCCCCTTTGGTGTGGGAGCAGTGGCTGGACGTTTCCGATTTGGGAGCTGGGCCCTGGCTGTGCTGGGAAGGAACGTCCCCACTGTGCTGTGGCTAGGAAGCTCAGAGCGCCAGTGCTTGTGGGGCTGTGGAAGGCTGCCTAGGGAAGGTGATGGCCAGCAAGAGCTTTCAGTGCTAGCCCCTTTCGTGTGGGAGCAGTGGCTGGACGTTTCCGATTTGGGAGCTGGGCCCTGGCTGTGCTGGGAAGGAACGTCCCCACTGTGCTGTGGCTAGGAAGCTCAGAGCGCCCGTGCTTGTGGGGCTGTGGAAGGGCTGCCTAGGGCAGGTGATGGCCAGCAAGAGCTTTCAGTGCTAGCCCCTGTCGTGTGGGAGCAGTGGCTGGAAGTTTTGAATTTCGGAGCTGGGCTCTGGCTGTGCCGAGAAGGAACGTCCCCACTGTGCTGTGGCTAGGAAGCTCAGAGCGCCAGTGCTTGTGGGGCTGTGGAAGGGCTGCCTAGGGAAGGTGATGGCCAGCAAGAGCTTTCAGTGCTAGCCCCTTTCGTGTGGGAGCAGTGGCTGGACGTTTCCGATTTGGGAGCTGGGCCCTGGCTGTGCTGGGAAGGAACGTCCCCACTGTGCTGTGGCTAGGAAGCTCAGAGCGCCAGTGCTTGTGGGGCTGTGGAAGGGCTGCCTAGGGAAGGTGATGGCCAGCAAGAGCTTTCAGTGCTAGCCCCTTTCGTGTGGGAGCAGTGGCTGGACGTTTCCGATTTGGGAGCTGGGCCTTGGCTGTGCTGGGAAGGAACGTCCCCACTGTGCTGTGGCTAGGAAGCTCAGAGCGCCAGTGCTTGTGGGGCTGTGGAAGGGCTGCCTAGGGAAGGTGATGGCCAGCAAGAGCTTTCAGTGCTAGCCCCTGTCGTGTGGGAGCAGTGGCTGGACGTTTTGAATTTCGGAGCTGGGCTGTGGCTGTGCCGAGAAGGAACGTCCCTACTGTGGTGTGGCTAGGAAGCTCAGAGCGCCAGTGCTTGTGGGGCTGTGGAAGGGCTGCCTAGGGAAGGTGATGGCCAGCAAGACCTTTCAGTGCTAGCCCCTTTGGTGTGGGAGCAGTGGCTGGACGTTTCCGATTTGGGAGCTGGGCTGTGGCTGTGCCGAGAAGGAACGTGCCCACTGTGCTGTGGCTAGGAAGCTCAGAGCGCCAGTGCTTGTGGGGCTGTGGAAGGGCTGCCTAGGGAAGGTGATGGCCAGCAAGACCTTTCAGTGCTAGCCCCTTTGGTGTGGGAGCAGTGGCTGGACGTTTCCGATTTGGGAGCTGGGCCCTGGCTGTGCTGGGAAGGAACGTCCCCACTGTGCTGTGGCTAGGAAGCTCAGAGCGCCAGTGCTTGTGGGGCTGTGGAAGGGCTGCCTAGGGAAGGTGATGGCCAGCAAGAGCTTTCAGTGCTAGCGCCTTTCGTGTGGGAGCAGTGGCTGGACGTTTCCGATTTGGGAGCTGGGCTGTGGCTGTGCCGAGAAGGAACGTCCCTACTGTGGTGTGGCTAGGAAGCTCAGAGCGCCAGTGCTTGTGGGGCTGTGGAAGGGCTGCCTAGGGAAGGTGATGGCCAGCAAGAGCTTTCAGTGCTAGCCCCTTTGGTGTGGGAGCAGTGGCTGGACGTTTCCGATTTGGGAGCTGGGCCCTGGCTGTGCTGGGAAGGAACGTCCCCACTGTGGTGTGGCTAGGAAGCTCAGAGCGCCAGTGCTTGTGGGGCTGTGGAAGGCTGCCTAGGGAAGGTGATGGCCAGCAAGAGCTTTCAGTGCTAGCCCCTTTCGTGTGGGAGCAGTGGCTGGACGTTTCCGATTTGGGAGCTGGGCCCTGGCTGTGCTGGGAAGGAACGTCCCCACTGTGCTGTGGCTAGGAAGCTCAGAGCGCCCGTGCTTGTGGGGCTGTGGAAGGGCTGCCTAGGGCAGGTGATGGCCAGCAAGAGCTTTCAGTGCTAGGCCCTGTCGTGTGGGAGCAGTGGCTGGAAGTTTTGAATTTCGGAGCTGGGCTGTGGCTGTGCCGAGAAGGAACGTCCCCACTGTGCTGTGGCTAGGAAGCTCAGAGCGCCAGTGCTTGTGGGGCTGTGGAAGGGCTGCCTAGGGAAGGTGATGGCCAGCAAGAGCTTTCAGTGCTAGCCCCTTTGGTGTGGGAGCAGTGGCTGGACGTTTCCGATTTGGGAGCTGGGCCCTGGCTGTGCTGGGAAGGAACGTCCCCACTGTGCTGTGGCTAGGAAGCTCAGAGCGCCAGTGCTTGTGGGGCTGTGGAAGGCTGCCTAGGGAAGGTGATGGCCAGCAAGAGCTTTCAGTGCTAGCCCCTTTGGTGTGGGAGCAGTGGCTGGACGTTTCGAATTTCGGAGCTGGGCTGTGGCTGTGCCGAGAAGGAACGTCCCCACTGTGCTGTGGCTAGGAAGCTCAGAGCGCCAGTGCTTGTGGGGCTGTGGAAGGGCTGCCTAGGGCAGGTGATGGCCAGCAAGAGCTTTCAGTGCTGGCCCCTTTGGTGTGGGAGCAGTGGCTGGACGTTTTGAATTTCGGAGCTGGGCTGTGGCTGTGCCGAGAAGGAACGTCCCCAGTGTGCTGTGGCTAGGAAGCTCAGAGCGGCAGTGCTTGTGGGGCTGTGGAAGGGCTGCCTAGGGAAGGTGATGGCCAGCAAGATCTTTCAGTGCTGGCCCCTTTGGTGTGGGAGCAGTGGCTGGACGTTTCCGATTTGGGAGCTGGGCTGTGGCTGTGCCGAGAAGGAACGTCCCCACTGTGCTGTGGCTAGGAAGCTCAGAGCGCCAGTGCTTGTGGGGCTGTGGAAGGGCTGCCTAGGGAAGGTGATGGCCAGCAAGAGCTTTCAGTGCTAGCCCCTTTGGTGTGGGAGCAGTGGCTGGACGTTTTGAATTTCGGAGCTGGGCTGTGGCTGTGCCGAGAAGGAACGTCCCCACTGTGCTGTGGCTAGGAAGCTCAGAGCGCCAGTGCTTGTGGGGCTGTGGAAGGGCTGCCTAGGGAAGGTGATGGCCAGCAAGAGCTTTCAGTGCTGGCCCCTTTGGTGTGGGAGCAGTGGCTGGACGTTTCCGATTTGGGAGCTGGGCTGTGGCTGTGGTGCGAAGGAACGTCCCCACTGTGCTGTGGCTAGGAAGCTCAGAGCGCCAGTGCTTGTGGGGCTGTGGAAGGGCTGCCTAGGGAAGGTGATGGCCAGCAAGAGCTTTCAGTGCTAGCCCCTTTGGTGTGGGAGCAGTGGCTGGACGTTTCCGATTTGGGAGCTGGGCCCTGGCTGTGCTGGGAAGGAACGTCCCCACTGTGCTGTGGCTAGGAAGCTCAGAGCGCCAGTGCTTGTGGGGCTGTGGAAGGGCTGCCTAGGGAAGGTGATGGCCAGCAAGAGCTTTCAGTGCTAGCCCCTTTCGTGTGGGAGCAGTGGCTGGACGTTTCCGATTTGGGAGCTGGGCTGTGGCTGTGCTGGGAAGGAACGTCCCCACTGTGCTGTGGCTAGGAAGCTCAGAGCGCCAGTGCTTGTGGGGCTGTGGAAGGGCTGCCTAGGGAAGGTGAGGGCCAGCAAGAGCTTTCAGTGCTAGCCCCTGTCGTGTGGGAGCAGTGGCTGGACGTTTTGAATTTCGGAGCTGGGCTGTGGCTGTGCCGAGAAGGAACGTCCCTACTGTGGTGTGGCTAGGAAGCTCAGAGCGCCAGTGCTTGTGGGGCTGTGGAAGGGCTGCCTAGGGAAGGTGATGGCCAGCAAGAGCTTTCAGTGCTAGCCCCTTTGGTGTGGGAGCAGTGGCTGGACGTTTCCGATTTGGGAGCTGGGCTGTGGCTGTGCCGAGAAGGAACGTCCCCACTGTGCTGTGGCTAGGAAGCTCAGAGCGCCAGTGCTTGTGGGGCTGTGGAAGGGCTGCCTAGGGAAGGTGATGGCCAGCAAGAGCTTTCAGTGCTAGCCCCTTTGGTGTGGGAGCAGTGGCTGGACGTTTCCGATTTGGGAGCTGGGCCCTGGCTGTGCTGGGAAGGAACGTCCCCACTGTGCTGTGGCTAGGAAGCTCAGAGCGCCAGTGCTTGTGGGGCTGTGGAAGGCTGCCTAGGGAAGGTGATGGCCAGCAAGAGCTTTCAGTGCTAGCCCCTTTGGTGTGGGAGCAGTGGCTGGACGTTTCCGATTTGGGAGCTGGGCCCTGGCTGTGCTGGGAAGGAACGTCCCCACTGTGCTGTGGCTAGGAAGCTCAGAGCGCCAGTGCTTGTGGGGCTGTGGAAGGGCTGCCTAGGGCAGGTGATGGCCAGCAAGAGCTTTCAGTGCTGGCCCCTTTGGTGTGGGAGCAGTGGCTGGACGTTTTGAATTTCGGAGCTGGGCTGTGGCTGTGCCGAGAAGGAACGTCCCCACTGTGCTGTGGCTAGGAAGCTCAGAGCGCCAGTGCTTGTGGGGCTGTGGAAGGGCTGCCTAGGGAAGGTGATGGCCAGCAAGATCTTTCAGTGCTGGCCCCTTTGGTGTGGGAGCAGTGGCTGGACGTTTCCGATTTGGGAGCTGGGCTGTGGCTGTGCCGAGAAGGAACGTCCCCACTGTGCTGTGGCTAGGAAGCTGAGAGCGCCAGTGCTTGTGGGGCTGTGGAAGGGCTGCCTAGGGAAGGTGATGGCCAGCAAGAGCTTTCAGTGCTAGCCCCTTTGGTGTGGGAGCAGTGGCTGGACGTTTTGAATTTCGGAGCTGGGCTGTGGCTGTGCCGAGAAGGAACGTGCCCACTGTGCTGTGGCTAGGAAGCTCAGAGCGCCAGTGCTTGTGGGGCTGTGGAAGGGCTGCCTAGGGCAGGTGATGGCCAGCAAGAGCTTTCAGTGCTAGCCCCTTTGGTGTGGGAGCAGTGGCTGGACGTTTCCGATTTGGGACCTGGGTTGTGGCTGTGCTGAGAAGGAACGTCCCCACTGTGCTGTGACTAGGAAGCTCAGAGCGCCAGTGCTTGTGGGGCTGTGGAAGGGCTGCCTAGGGAAGGTGATGGCCAGCAAGAGCTTTCAGTGCTAGCCCCTTTCGTGTCGGAGCAGTGGCTGGACGTTTCCGATTTGGGAGCTGGGCTGTGGCTGTGCCGAGAAGGAACGTCCCCACTGTGCTGTGGCTAGGAAGCTCAGAGCGCCAGTGCTTGTGGGGCTGTGGAAGGGCTGCCTAGGGCAGGTGATGGCCAGCAAGAGCTTTCAGTGCTAGCCCCTTTGGTGTGGGAGCAGTGGCTGGACGTTTCGAATTTCGGAGCTGGGCTGTGGCTGTGCCGAGAAGGAACGTCCCCACTGTGCTGTGGCTAGGAAGCTCAGAGCGCCCGTGCTTGTGGGGCTGTGGAAGGGCTGCCTAGGGAAGGTGATGGCCAGCAAGAGCTTTCAGTGCTAGCCCCTTTGGTGTGGGAGCAGTGGCTGGACGTTTCCGATTTGGGAGCTGGGCTGTGGCTGTGCTGGGAAGGAACGTCCCCAGTGTGCTGTGGCTAGGAAGCTCAGAGCGCCAGTGCTTGTGGGGCTGTGGAAGGGCTGCCTAGGGAAGGTGATGGCCAGCAAGAGCTTTCAGTGCTGGCCCCTTTCGTGTGGGAGCAGTGGCTGGACGTTTCCGATTTGGGAGCTGGGCTGTGGCTGTGCCGAGAAGGAACGTCCCCACTGTGCTGTGGCTAGGAAGCTCAGAGCGGCAGTGCTTGTGGGGCTGTGGAAGGGCTGCCTAGGGAAGGTGATGGCCAGCAAGAGCTTTCAGTGCTGTCCCCTTTGGTGTGGGAGCAGTGGCTGGACGTTTCCGATTTGGGAGCTGGGCTGTGGCTGTGCTGAGAAGGAACGTCCCCACTGTGCTGTGGCTAGGAAGCTCAGAGCGCCAGTGCTTGTGGGGCTGTGGAAGGGCTGCCTAGGGAAGGTGATGGCCAGCAAGAGCTTTCAGTGCTAGCCCCTTTGGTGTGGGAGCAGTGGCTGGATGTTTCGAATTTCGGAGCTGGGCTGTGGCTGTGCCGAGAAGGAACGTCCCCACTGTGCTGTGGCTAGGAAGCTCAGAGCGCCAGTGCTTGTGGGGCTGTGGAAGGGCTGCCTAGGGAAGGTGATGGCCAGCAAGAGCTTTCAGTGCTGGCCCCTTTGGTGTGGGAGCAGTGGCTGGACGTTTCCGATTTGGGAGCTGGGCTGTGGCTGTGCTGGGAAGGAACGTGCCCACTGTGCTGTGGCTAGGAAGCTCAGAGCGCCAGTGCTTGTGGGGCTGTGGAAGGGCTGCCTAGGGAAGGTGATGGCCAGCAAGAGCTTTCAGTGCTGGCCCCTTTGGTGTGGGAGCAGTGGCTGGACGTTTTGAATTTCGGAGCTGGGCTGTGGCTGTGCCGAGAAGGAACGTCCCCAGTGTGCTGTGGCTAGGAAGCTCAGAGCGCCAGTGCTTGTGGGGCTGTGGAAGGGCTGCCTAGGGAAGGTGATGGCCAGCAAGAGCTTTCAGTGCTAGCCCCTTTCGTGTGGGAGCAGTGGCTGGATGTTTTGAATTTCGGAGCTGGGCTGTGGCTGTGCCGAGAAGGAACGTCCCCACTGTGCTGTGGCTAGGAAGCTCAGAGCGCCAGTGCTTGTGGGGCTGTGGAAGGGCTGCCTAGGGAAGGTGATGGCCAGCAAGAGCTTTCAGTGCTGGCCCCTTTGGTGTGGGAGCAGTGGCTGGACGTTTCCGATTTGGGAGCTGGGCTGTGGCTGTGCTGAGAAGGAACGTCCCCACTGTGCTGTGGCTAGGAAGCTCAGAGCGCCAGTGCTTGTGGGGCTGTGGAAGGGCTGCCTAGGGAAGGTGATGGCCAGCAAGAGCTTTCAGTGCTAGCCCCTTTCGTGTGGGAGCAGTGGCTGGACGTTTCCGATTTGGGAACTGGGCCCTGGCTGTGCTGGGAAGGAACGTCCCCAGTCTGCTGTGGCTAGGAAGCTCAGAGCGCCAGTGCTTGTGGGGCTGTGGAAGGGCTGCCTAGGGAAGGTGATGGCCAGCAAGAGCTTTCAGTGCTAGCCCCTTTGGTGTGGGAGCAGTGGCTGGACGTTTCCGATTTGGGAGCTGGGCTGTGGCTGTGCTGGGAAGGAACGTCCCCACTGTGCTGTGGCTAGGAAGCTCAGAGCGCCAGTGCTTGTGGGGCTGTGGAAGGGCTGCCTAGGGAAGGTGATGGCCAGCAAGAGCTTTCAGTGCTAGCCCCTTTCGTGTGGGAGCAGTGGCTGGACGTTTCGAATTTCGGAGCTGGGCTCTGGCTGTGCCGAGAAGGAACGTCCCCACTGTGCTGTGCCTAGGAAGCTCAGAGCGCCAGTGCTTGTGGGGCTGTGGAAGGGCTGCCTAGGGAAGGTGATGGCCAGCAAGAGCTTTCAGTGCTGGCCCCTTTCGTGTCGGAGCAGTGGCTGGACGTTTCCGATTTGGGAGCTGGGCTGTGGCTGTGCCGAGAAGGAACGTCCCCACTGTGCTGTGGCTAGGAAGCTCAGAGCGCCAGTGCTTGTGGGGCTGTGGAAGGGCTGCCTAGGGAAGGTGATGGCCAGCAAGAGCTTTCAGTGCTAGCCCCTTTCGTGTGGGAGCAGTGGCTGGACGTTTCCGATTTGGGAGCTGGGCTCTGGCTGTGGTGAGAAGGAACGTCCCCACTGTGCTGTGGCTAGGAAGCTCAGAGCGCCAGTGCTTGTGGGGCTGTGGAAGGGCTGCCTAGGGAAGGTGATGGCCAGCAAGAGCTTTCAGTGCTAGCCCCTTTGGTGTCGGAGCAGTGGCTGGACGTTTCCGATTTGGGACCTGGGTTGTGGCTGTGCTGAGAAGGAACGTCCCCACTGTGCTGTGACTAGGAAGCTCAGAGCGCCCGTGCTTGTGGGGCTGTGGAAGGGCTGCCTAGGGAAGGTGATGGCCAGCAAGAGCTTTCAGTGCTGGCCCCTTTGGTGTGGGAGCAGTGGCTGGACGTTTCGAATTTCGGAGCTGGGCTGTGGCTGTGCCGAGAAGGAACGTCCCCACTGTGCTGTGGCTAGGAAGCTCAGAGCGCCAGTGCTTGTGGGGCTGTGGAAGGGCTGCCTAGGGAAGGTGATGGCCAGCAAGAGCTTTCAGTGCTAGCCCCTTTGGTGTGGGAGCAGTGGCTGGACGTTTCCGATTTGGGAGCTGGGCTGTGGCTGTGCCGAGAAGGAACGTCCCCACTGTGCTGTGGCTAGGAAGCTCAGAGCGCCAGTGCTTGTGGGGCTGTGGAAGGGCTGCCTAGGGAAGGTGATGGCCAGCAAGAGCTTTCAGTGCTGGCCCCTTTGGTGTGGGAGCAGTGGCTGGACGTTTCCGATTTGGGAGCTGGGCTGTGGCTGTGCTGGGAAGGAACGTCCCCACTGTGCTGTGGCTAGGAAGCTCAGAGCGCCAGTGCTTGTGGGGCTGTGGAAGGGCTGCCTAGGGAAGGTGATGGCCAGCAAGAGCTTTCAGTGCTGGCCCCTTTCGTGTGGGAGCAGTGGCTGGACGTTTCCGATTTGGGAGCTGGGCCCTGGCTGTGCTGGGAAGGAACGTCCCCAGTCTGCTGCTGCTAGGAAGCTCAGAGCGCCAGTGCTTGTGGGGCTGTGGAAGGGCTGCCTAGGGAAGGTGATGGCCAGCAAGAGCTTTCAGTGCTAGCCCCTTTCGTGTGGGAGCAGTGGCTGGACGTTTCCGATTTGGGAGCTGGGCTGTGGCTGTGCTGGGAAGGAACGTCCCCAGTGTGCTGTGGCTAGGAAGCTCAGAGCGCCAGTGCTTGTGGGGCTGTGGAAGGGCTGCCTAGGGAAGGTGAGGGCCAGCAAGAGCTTTCAGTGCTGGCCCCTTTGGTGTGGGAGCAGTGGCTGGACGTTTCGAATTTCGGAGCTGGGCTGTGGCTGTGCTGAGAAGGAACGTCCCCAGTGTGCTGTGACTAGGAAGCTCAGAGCGCCCGTGCTTGTGGGGCTGTGGAAGGGCTGCCTAGGGAAGGTGATGGCCAGCAAGAGCTTTCAGTGCTAGCCCCTTTGGTGTGGGAGCAGTGGCTGGACGTTTCCGATTTGGGAGCTGGGCTCTGGCTGTGCCGAGAAGGAACGTCCCCACTGTGCTGTGGCTAGGAAGCTCAGAGCGCCAGTGCTTGTGGGGCTGTGGAAGGGCTGCCTAGGGAAGGTGATGGCCAGCAAGAGCTTTCAGTGCTAGCCCCTTTGGTGTGGGAGCAGTGGCTGGACGTTTCGAATTTCGGACCTGGGCTGTGGCTGTGCCGAGAAGGAACGTCCCCACTGTGCTGTGGCTAGGAAGCTCAGAGCGCCAGTGCTTGTGGGGCTGTGGAAGGGCTGCCTAGGGCAGGTGATGGCCAGCAAGAGCTTTCAGTGCTGGCCCCTTTGGTGTGGGAGCAGTGGCTGGACGTTTCCGATTTGGGAGCTGGGCTGTGGCTGTGCTGGGAAGGAACGTCCCCACTGTGCTGTGGCTAGGAAGCTCAGAGCGCCAGTGCTTGTGGGGCTGTGGAAGGGCTGCCTAGGGAAGGTGATGGCCAGCAAGAGCTTTCAGTGCTAGCCCCTTTGGTGTGGGAGCAGTGGCTGGACGTTTCCGATTTGGGAGCTGGGCTGTGGCTGTGCCGAGAAGGAACGTCCCCACTGTGCTGTGGCTAGGAAGCTCAGAGCGCCAGTGCTTGTGGGGCTGTGGAAGGGCTGCCTAGGGAAGGTGATGGCCAGCAAGAGCTTTCAGTGCTGGCCCCTTTCGTGTGGGAGCAGTGGCTGGACGTTTCCGATTTGGGAGCTGGGCTGTGGCTGTGCCGAGAAGGAACGTCCCCACTGTGCTGTGGCTAGGAAGCTCAGAGCGCCAGTGCTTGTGGGGCTGTGGAAGGGCTGCCTAGGGAAGGTGATGGCCAGCAAGAGCTTTCAGTGCTAGCCCCTTTCGTGTGGGAGCAGTGGCTGGACGTTTCCGATTTGGGAGCTGGGCTCTGGCTGTGGTGAGAAGGAACGTCCCCACTGTGCTGTGGCTAGGAAGCTCAGAGCGCCAGTGCTTGTGGGGCTGTGGAAGGGCTGCCTAGGGAAGGTGATGGCCAGCAAGAGCTTTCAGTGCTAGCCCCTTTGGTGTCGGAGCAGTGGCTGGACGTTTCCGATTTGGGACCTGGGTTGTGGCTGTGCTGAGAAGGAACGTCCCCACTGTGCTGTGACTAGGAAGCTCAGAGCGCCCGTGCTTGTGGGGCTGTGGAAGGGCTGCCTAGGGAAGGTGATGGCCAGCAAGAGCTTTCAGTGCTGGCCCCTTTGGTGTGGGAGCAGTGGCTGGACGTTTCGAATTTCGGAGCTGGGCTGTGGCTGTGCCGAGAAGGAACGTCCCCACTGTGCTGTGGCTAGGAAGCTCAGAGCGCCAGTGCTTGTGGGGCTGTGGAAGGGCTGCCTAGGGAAGGTGATGGCCAGCAAGAGCTTTCAGTGCTAGCCCCTTTGGTGTGGGAGCAGTGGCTGGACGTTTCCGATTTGGGAGCTGGGCTGTGGCTGTGCCGAGAAGGAACGTCCCCACTGTGCTGTGGCTAGGAAGCTCAGAGCGCCAGTGCTTGTGGGGCTGTGGAAGGGCTGCCTAGGGAAGGTGATGGCCAGCAAGAGCTTTCAGTGCTGGCCCCTTTGGTGTGGGAGCAGTGGCTGGACGTTTCCGATTTGGGAGCTGGGCTGTGGCTGTGCTGGGAAGGAACGTCCCCACTGTGCTGTGGCTAGGAAGCTCAGAGCGCCAGTGCTTGTGGGGCTGTGGAAGGGCTGCCTAGGGAAGGTGATGGCCAGCAAGAGCTTTCAGTGCTGGCCCCTTTCGTGTGGGAGCAGTGGCTGGACGTTTCCGATTTGGGAGCTGGGCCCTGGCTGTGCTGGGAAGGAACGTCCCCAGTCTGCTGCTGCTAGGAAGCTCAGAGCGCCAGTGCTTGTGGGGCTGTGGAAGGGCTGCCTAGGGAAGGTGATGGCCAGCAAGAGCTTTCAGTGCTAGCCCCTTTCGTGTGGGAGCAGTGGCTGGACGTTTCCGATTTGGGAGCTGGGCTGTGGCTGTGCTGGGAAGGAACGTCCCCAGTGTGCTGTGGCTAGGAAGCTCAGAGCGCCAGTGCTTGTGGGGCTGTGGAAGGGCTGCCTAGGGAAGGTGAGGGCCAGCAAGAGCTTTCAGTGCTGGCCCCTTTGGTGTGGGAGCAGTGGCTGGACGTTTCGAATTTCGGAGCTGGGCTGTGGCTGTGCTGAGAAGGAACGTCCCCAGTGTGCTGTGACTAGGAAGCTCAGAGCGCCCGTGCTTGTGGGGCTGTGGAAGGGCTGCCTAGGGAAGGTGATGGCCAGCAAGAGCTTTCAGTGCTAGCCCCTTTGGTGTGGGAGCAGTGGCTGGACGTTTCCGATTTGGGAGCTGGGCTCTGGCTGTGCCGAGAAGGAACGTCCCCACTGTGCTGTGGCTAGGAAGCTCAGAGCGCCAGTGCTTGTGGGGCTGTGGAAGGGCTGCCTAGGGAAGGTGATGGCCAGCAAGAGCTTTCAGTGCTAGCCCCTTTGGTGTGGGAGCAGTGGCTGGACGTTTCGAATTTCGGACCTGGGCTGTGGCTGTGCCGAGAAGGAACGTCCCCACTGTGCTGTGGCTAGGAAGCTCAGAGCGCCAGTGCTTGTGGGGCTGTGGAAGGGCTGCCTAGGGCAGGTGATGGCCAGCAAGAGCTTTCAGTGCTGGCCCCTTTGGTGTGGGAGCAGTGGCTGGACGTTTCCGATTTGGGAGCTGGGCTGTGGCTGTGCTGGGAAGGAACGTCCCCACTGTGCTGTGGCTAGGAAGCTCAGAGCGCCAGTGCTTGTGGGGCTGTGGAAGGGCTGCCTAGGGAAGGTGATGGCCAGCAAGAGCTTTCAGTGCTAGCCCCTTTGGTGTGGGAGCAGTGGCTGGACGTTTCCGATTTGGGAGCTGGGCTGTGGCTGTGCCGAGAAGGAACGTCCCCACTGTGCTGTGGCTAGGAAGCTCAGAGCGCCAGTGCTTGTGGGGCTGTGGAAGGGCTGCCTAGGGAAGGTGATGGCCAGCAAGAGCTTTCAGTGCTGGCCCCTTTGGTGTGGGAGCAGTGGCTGGACGTTTCCGATTTGGGAGCTGGGCTGTGGCTGTGCTGGGAAGGAACGTCCCCACTGTGCTGTGGCTAGGAAGCTCAGAGCGCCAGTGCTTGTGGGGCTGTGGAAGGGCTGCCTAGGGAAGGTGATGGCCAGCAAGAGCTTTCAGTGCTGGCCCCTTTCGTGTGGGAGCAGTGGCTGGACGTTTCCGATTTGGGAGCTGGGCCCTGGCTGTGCTGGGAAGGAACGTCCCCAGTCTGCTGCTGCTAGGAAGCTCAGAGCGCCAGTGCTTGTGGGGCTGTGGAAGGGCTGCCTAGGGAAGGTGATGGCCAGCAAGAGCTTTCAGTGCTAGCCCCTTTCGTGTGGGAGCAGTGGCTGGACGTTTCCGATTTGGGAGCTGGGCTGTGGCTGTGCTGGGAAGGAACGTCCCCAGTGTGCTGTGGCTAGGAAGCTCAGAGCGCCAGTGCTTGTGGGGCTGTGGAAGGGCTGCCTAGGGAAGGTGATGGCCAGCAAGAGCTTTCAGTGCTGGCCCCTTTGGTGTGGGAGCAGTGGCTGGACGTTTCGAATTTCGGAGCTGGGCTGTGGCTGTGCTGAGAAGGAACGTCCCCAGTGTGCTGTGACTAGGAAGCTCAGAGCGCCCGTGCTTGTGGGGCTGTGGAAGGGCTGCCTAGGGAAGGTGATGGCCAGCAAGAGCTTTCAGTGCTAGCCCCTTTGGTGTGGGAGCAGTGGCTGGACGTTTCCGATTTGGGAGCTGGGCTCTGGCTGTGCCGAGAAGGAACGTCCCCACTGTGCTGTGGCTAGGAAGCTCAGAGCGCCAGTGCTTGTGGGGCTGTGGAAGGGCTGCCTAGGGAAGGTGATGGCCAGCAAGAGCTTTCAGTGCTAGCCCCTTTGGTGTGGGAGCAGTGGCTGGACGTTTCGAATTTCGGAGCTGGGCTGTGGCTGTGCCGAGAAGGAACGTCCCCACTGTGCTGTGGCTAGGAAGCTCAGAGCGCCAGTGCTTGTGGGGCTGTGGAAGGGCTGCCTAGGGCAGGTGATGGCCAGCAAGAGCTTTCAGTGCTGGCCCCTTTGGTGTGGGAGCAGTGGCTGGACGTTTCCGATTTGGGAGCTGGGCTGTGGCTGTGCTGGGAAGGAACGTCCCCACTGTGCTGTGGCTAGGAAGCTCAGAGCGCCAGTGCTTGTGGGGCTGTGGAAGGGCTGCCTAGGGAAGGTGATGGCCAGCAAGAGCTTTCAGTGCTAGCCCCTTTGGTGTGGGAGCAGTGGCTGGACGTTTCCGATTTGGGAGCTGGGCTGTGGCTGTGCCGAGAAGGAACGTCCCCACTGTGCTGTGGCTAGGAAGCTCAGAGCGCCAGTGCTTGTGGGGCTGTGGAAGGGCTGCCTAGGGAAGGTGATGGCCAGCAAGAGCTTTCAGTGCTGGCCCCTTTGGTGTGGGAGCAGTGGCTGGACGTTTCCGATTTGGGAGCTGGGCTGTGGCTGTGCTGGGAAGGAACGTCCCCACTGTGCTGTGGCTAGGAAGCTCAGAGCGCCAGTGCTTGTGGGGCTGTGGAAGGGCTGCCTAGGGAAGGTGATGGCCAGCAAGAGCTTTCAGTGCTGGCCCCTTTCGTGTGGGAGCAGTGGCTGGACGTTTCCGATTTGGGAGCTGGGCCCTGGCTGTGCTGGGAAGGAACGTCCCCAGTCTGCTGCTGCTAGGAAGCTCAGAGCGCCAGTGCTTGTGGGGCTGTGGAAGGGCTGCCTAGGGAAGGTGATGGCCAGCAAGAGCTTTCAGTGCTAGCCCCTTTCGTGTGGGAGCAGTGGCTGGACGTTTCCGATTTGGGAGCTGGGCTGTGGCTGTGCTGGGAAGGAACGTCCCCAGTGTGCTGTGGCTAGGAAGCTCAGAGCGCCAGTGCTTGTGGGGCTGTGGAAGGGCTGCCTAGGGAAGGTGAGGGCCAGCAAGAGCTTTCAGTGCTGGCCCCTTTGGTGTGGGAGCAGTGGCTGGACGTTTCGAATTTCGGAGCTGGGCTGTGGCTGTGCTGAGAAGGAACGTCCCCAGTGTGCTGTGACTAGGAAGCTCAGAGCGCCCGTGCTTGTGGGGCTGTGGAAGGGCTGCCTAGGGAAGGTGATGGCCAGCAAGAGCTTTCAGTGCTAGCCCCTTTGGTGTGGGAGCAGTGGCTGGACGTTTCCGATTTGGGAGCTGGGCTCTGGCTGTGCCGAGAAGGAACGTCCCCACTGTGCTGTGGCTAGGAAGCTCAGAGCGCCAGTGCTTGTGGGGCTGTGGAAGGGCTGCCTAGGGAAGGTGATGGCCAGCAAGAGCTTTCAGTGCTAGCCCCTTTGGTGTGGGAGCAGTGGCTGGACGTTTCGAATTTCGGAGCTGGGCTGTGGCTGTGCCGAGAAGGAACGTCCCCACTGTGCTGTGGCTAGGAAGCTCAGAGCGCCAGTGCTTGTGGGGCTGTGGAAGGGCTGCCTAGGGCAGGTGATGGCCAGCAAGAGCTTTCAGTGCTGGCCCCTTTGGTGTGGGAGCAGTGGCTGGACGTTTCCGATTTGGGAGCTGGGCTGTGGCTGTGCTGGGAAGGAACGTCCCCACTGTGCTGTGGCTAGGAAGCTCAGAGCGCCAGTGCTTGTGGGGCTGTGGAAGGGCTGCCTAGGGAAGGTGATGGCCAGCAAGAGCTTTCAGTGCTGGCCCCTTTCGTGTGGGAGCAGTGGCTGGACGTTTCCGATTTGGGAGCTGGGCTGTGGCTGTGCTGGGAAGGAACGTCCCCAGTGTGCTGTGGCTAGGAAGCTCAGAGCGCCAGTGCTTGTGGGGCTGTGGAAGGGCTGCCTAGGGAAGGTGATGGCCAGCAAGAGCTTTCAGTGCTAGCCCCTTTGGTGTGGGAGCAGTGGCTGGACGTTTCCGATTTGGGAGCTGGGCTGTGGGTGTGCCGAGAAGGAACGTCCCCACTGTGCTGTGGCTAGGAAGCTCAGAGCGCCCGTGCTTGTGGGGCTGTGGAAGGGCTGCCTAGGGCAGGTGATGGCCAGCAAGAGCTTTCAGTGCTAGCCCCTTTGGTGTGGGAGCAGTGGCTGGACGTTTCCGATTTGGGAGCTGGGCTGTGGCTGTGCCGAGAAGGAACGTCCCCACTGTGCTGTGGCTAGGAAGCTCAGAGCGCCAGTGCTTGTGGGGCTGTGGAAGGGCTGCCTAGGGCAGGTGATGGCCAGCAAGAGCTTTCAGTGCTGGCCCCTTTGGTGTGGGAGCAGTGGCTGGACGTTTCCGATTTGGGAGCTGGGCTGTGGCTGTGCTGGGAAGGAACGTCCCCACTGTGCTGTGGCTAGGAAGCTCAGAGCGCCAGTGCTTGTGGGGCTGTGGAAGGGCTGCCTAGGGAAGGTGATGGCCAGCAAGAGCTTTCAGTGCTAGCCCCTTTGGTGTGGGAGCAGTGGCTGGACGTTTCCGATTTGGGAGCTGGGCTGTGGCTGTGCCGAGAAGGAACGTCCCCACTGTGCTGTGGCTAGGAAGCTCAGAGCGCCAGTGCTTGTGGGGCTGTGGAAGGGCTGCCTAGGGAAGGTGATGGCCAGCAAGAGCTTTCAGTGCTGGCCCCTTTGGTGTGGGAGCAGTGGCTGGACGTTTCCGATTTGGGAGCTGGGCTGTGGCTGTGCTGGGAAGGAACGTCCCCACTGTGCTGTGGCTAGGAAGCTCAGAGCGCCAGTGCTTGTGGGGCTGTGGAAGGGCTGCCTAGGGAAGGTGATGGCCAGCAAGAGCTTTCAGTGCTGGCCCCTTTCGTGTGGGAGCAGTGGCTGGACGTTTCCGATTTGGGAGCTGGGCCCTGGCTGTGCTGGGAAGGAACGTCCCCAGTCTGCTGCTGCTAGGAAGCTCAGAGCGCCAGTGCTTGTGGGGCTGTGGAAGGGCTGCCTAGGGAAGGTGATGGCCAGCAAGAGCTTTCAGTGCTAGCCCCTTTCGTGTGGGAGCAGTGGCTGGACGTTTCCGATTTGGGAGCTGGGCTGTGGCTGTGCTGGGAAGGAACGTCCCCAGTGTGCTGTGGCTAGGAAGCTCAGAGCGCCAGTGCTTGTGGGGCTGTGGAAGGGCTGCCTAGGGAAGGTGATGGCCAGCAAGAGCTTTCAGTGCTGGCCCCTTTGGTGTGGGAGCAGTGGCTGGACGTTTCGAATTTCGGAGCTGGGCTGTGGCTGTGCTGAGAAGGAACGTCCCCAGTGTGCTGTGACTAGGAAGCTCAGAGCGCCCGTGCTTGTGGGGCTGTGGAAGGGCTGCCTAGGGAAGGTGATGGCCAGCAAGAGCTTTCAGTGCTAGCCCCTTTGGTGTGGGAGCAGTGGCTGGACGTTTCCGATTTGGGAGCTGGGCTCTGGCTGTGCCGAGAAGGAACGTCCCCACTGTGCTGTGGCTAGGAAGCTCAGAGCGCCAGTGCTTGTGGGGCTGTGGAAGGGCTGCCTAGGGAAGGTGATGGCCAGCAAGAGCTTTCAGTGCTAGCCCCTTTGGTGTGGGAGCAGTGGCTGGACGTTTCGAATTTCGGAGCTGGGCTGTGGCTGTGCCGAGAAGGAACGTCCCCACTGTGCTGTGGCTAGGAAGCTCAGAGCGCCAGTGCTTGTGGGGCTGTGGAAGGGCTGCCTAGGGCAGGTGATGGCCAGCAAGAGCTTTCAGTGCTGGCCCCTTTGGTGTGGGAGCAGTGGCTGGACGTTTCCGATTTGGGAGCTGGGCTGTGGCTGTGCTGGGAAGGAACGTCCCCACTGTGCTGTGGCTAGGAAGCTCAGAGCGCCAGTGCTTGTGGGGCTGTGGAAGGGCTGCCTAGGGAAGGTGATGGCCAGCAAGAGCTTTCAGTGCTAGCCCCTTTGGTGTGGGAGCAGTGGCTGGACGTTTCCGATTTGGGAGCTGGGCTGTGGCTGTGCCGAGAAGGAACGTCCCCACTGTGCTGTGGCTAGGAAGCTCAGAGCGCCAGTGCTTGTGGGGCTGTGGAAGGGCTGCCTAGGGAAGGTGATGGCCAGCAAGAGCTTTCAGTGCTGGCCCCTTTCGTGTGGGAGCAGTGGCTGGACGTTTCCGATTTGGGAGCTGGGCTGTGGCTGTGCTGGGAAGGAACGTCCCCACTGTGCTGTGGCTAGGAAGCTCAGAGCGCCAGTGCTTGTGGGGCTGTGGAAGGGCTGCCTAGGGAAGGTGATGGCCAGCAAGAGCTTTCAGTGCTGGCCCCTTTCGTGTGGGAGCAGTGGCTGGACGTTTCCGATTTGGGAGCTGGGCCCTGGCTGTGCTGGGAAGGAACGTCCCCAGTCTGCTGCTGCTAGGAAGCTCAGAGCGCCAGTGCTTGTGGGGCTGTGGAAGGGCTGCCTAGGGAAGGTGATGGCCAGCAAGAGCTTTCAGTGCTAGCCCCTTTCGTGTGGGAGCAGTGGCTGGACGTTTCCGATTTGGGAGCTGGGCTGTGGCTGTGCTGGGAAGGAACGTCCCCAGTGTGCTGTGGCTAGGAAGCTCAGAGCGCCAGTGCTTGTGGGGCTGTGGAAGGGCTGCCTAGGGAAGGTGAGGGCCAGCAAGAGCTTTCAGTGCTGGCCCCTTTGGTGTGGGAGCAGTGGCTGGACGTTTCGAATTTCGGAGCTGGGCTGTGGCTGTGCTGAGAAGGAACGTCCCCAGTGTGCTGTGACTAGGAAGCTCAGAGCGCCCGTGCTTGTGGGGCTGTGGAAGGGCTGCCTAGGGAAGGTGATGGCCAGCAAGAGCTTTCAGTGCTAGCCCCTTTGGTGTGGGAGCAGTGGCTGGACGTTTCCGATTTGGGAGCTGGGCTCTGGCTGTGCCGAGAAGGAACGTCCCCACTGTGCTGTGGCTAGGAAGCTCAGAGCGCCAGTGCTTGTGGGGCTGTGGAAGGGCTGCCTAGGGAAGGTGATGGCCAGCAAGAGCTTTCAGTGCTAGCCCCTTTGGTGTGGGAGCAGTGGCTGGACGTTTCGAATTTCGGAGCTGGGCTGTGGCTGTGCCGAGAAGGAACGTCCCCACTGTGCTGTGGCTAGGAAGCTCAGAGCGCCAGTGCTTGTGGGGCTGTGGAAGGGCTGCCTAGGGCAGGTGATGGCCAGCAAGAGCTTTCAGTGCTGGCCCCTTTCGTGTGGGAGCAGTGGCTGGACGTTTCCGATTTGGGAGCTGGGCTGTGGCTGTGCTGGGAAGGAACGTCCCCACTGTGCTGTGGCTAGGAAGCTCAGAGCGCCAGTGCTTGTGGGGCTGTGGAAGGGCTGCCTAGGGCAGGTGATGGCCAGCAAGAGCTTTCAGTGCTAGCCCCTTTGGTGTGGGAGCAGTGGCTGGACGTTTCTGATTTGGGAGCTGGGCTGTGGGTGTGCCGAGAAGGAACGTCCCCACTGTGCTGTGGCTAGGAAGCTCAGAGCGCCCGTGCTTGTGGGGCTGTGGAAGGGCTGCCTAGGGCAGGTGATGGCCAGCAAGAGCTTTCAGTGCTAGCCCCTTTGGTGTGGGAGCAGTGGCTGGACGTTTCCGATTTGGGAGCTGGGCTCTGGCTGTGGTGAGAAGGAACGTCCCCACTGTGCTGTGGCTAGGAAGCTCAGAGCGCCAGTGCTTGTGGGGCTGTGGAAGGGCTGCCTAGGGAAGGTGATGGCCAGCAAGAGCTTTCAGTGCTGGCCCCTTTGGTGTGGGAGCAGTGGCTGGACGTTTCCGATTTGGGAGCTGGGCTGTGGCTGTGCTGGGAAGGAATGTCCCCACTGTGCTGTGGCTAGGAAGCTCAGAGCGCCAGTGCTTGTGGGGCTGTGGAAGGGCTGCCTAGGGAAGGTGATGGCCAGCAAGAGCTTTCAGTGCTGGCCCCTTTGGTGTGGGAGCAGTGGCTGGACGTTTCCGATTTGGGAGTTGGGCTGTGGCTGTGCTGGGAAGGAACGTCCCCACTGTGCTGTGGCTAGGAAGCTCAGAGCGCCAGTGCTTGTGGGGCTGTGGAAGGGCTGCCTAGGGAAGGTGATGGCCAGCAAGAGCTTTCAGTGCTGGCCCCTTTCGTGTGGGAGCAGCGGCTGGACGTTTCCGATTTGGGAGCTGGGCCCTGGCTGTGCTGGGAAGGAACGTCCCCAGTCTGCTGCTGCTAGGAAGCTCAGAGCGCCAGTGCTTGTGGGGCTGTGGAAGGGCTGCCTAGGGAAGGTGATGGCCAGCAAGAGCTTTCAGTGCTAGCCCCTTTCGTGTGGGAGCAGTGGCTGGACGTTTCCGATTTGGGAGCTGGGCTGTGGCTGTGCTGGGAAGGAACGTCCCCAGTGTGCTGTGGCTAGGAAGCTCAGAGCGCCAGTGCTTGTGGGGCTGTGGAAGGGCTGCCTAGGGAAGGTGATGGCCAGCAAGAGCTTTCAGTGCTAGCCCCTTTGGTGTTGGGAGCAGTGGCTGGACGTTTCCGATTTGGGAGCTGGGCCCTGGCTGTGCTGGGAAGGAACGTCCCCACTGTGGTGTGGCTAGGAAGCTCAGAGCGCCAGTGCTTGTGGGGCTGTGGAAGGGCTGCCTAGGGAAGGTGATGGCCAGCAAGAGCTTTCAGTGCTAGCCCCTTTCGTGTCGGAGCAGTGGCTGGACGTTTCCGATTTGGGAGCTGGGCTGTGGCTGTGCCGAGAAGGAACGTCCCCACTGTGCTGTGGCTAGGAAGCTCAGAGCGCCCGTGCTTGTGGGGCTGTGGAAGGGCTGCCTAGGGAAGGTGATGGCCAGCAAGAGCTTTCAGTGCTGGCCCCTTTCGTGTGGGAGCAGTGGCTGGACGTTTCCGATTTGGGAGCTGGGCTGTGGCTGTGCTGGGAAGGAACGTCCCCACTGTGCTGTGGCTAGGAAGCTCAGAGCGCCAGTGCTTGTGGGGCTGTGGAAGGGCTGCCTAGGGCAGGTGATGGCCAGCAAGAGCTTTCAGTGCTAGCCCCTTTGGTGTGGGAGCAATGGCTGGACGTTTCCGATTTGGGAGCTGGGCTGTGGGTGTGCCGAGAAGGAACGTCCCCACTGTGCTGTGGCTAGGAAGCTCAGAGCGCCCGTGCTTGTGGGGCTGTGGAAGGGCTGCCTAGGGCAGGTGATGGCCAGCAAGAGCTTTCAGTGCTAGCCCCTTTGGTGTGGGAGCAGTGGCTGGACGTTTCCGATTTGGGAGCTGGGCTCTGGCTGTGGTGAGAAGGAACGTCCCCACTGTGCTGTGGCTAGGAAGCTCAGAGCGCCAGTGCTTGTGGGGCTGTGGAAGGGCTGCCTAGGGCAGGTGATGGCCAGCAAGAGCTTTCAGTGCTGGCCCCTTTGGTGTGGGAGCAGTGGCTGGACGTTTCCGATTTGGGAGCTGGGCTGTGGCTGTGCTGGGAAGGAACGTCCCCACTGTGCTGTGGCTAGGAAGCTCAGAGCGCCAGTGCTTGTGGGGCTGTGGAAGGGCTGCCTAGGGAAGGTGATGGCCAGCAAGAGCTTTCAGTGCTGGCCCCTTTCGTGTGGGAGCAGTGGCTGGACGTTTCCGATTTGGGAGCTGGGCCCTGGCTGTGCCGGGAAGGAACGTCCCCTGTCTGCTGCTGCTGGGAAGCTCAGAGCGCCAGTGCTTGTGGGGCTGTGGAAGGGCTGCCTAGGGAAGGTGATGGCCAGCAAGAGCTTTCAGTGCTGGCCCCTTTCGTGTGGGAGCAGTGGCTGGACGTTTCCGATTTGGGAGCTGGGCTGTGGCTGTGCTGGGAAGGAACGTCCCCAGTGTGCTGTGGCTAGGAAGCTCAGAGCGCCAGTGCTTGTGGGGCTGTGGAAGGGCTGCCTAGGGAAGGTGATGGCCAGCAAGAGCTTTCAGTGCTAGCCCCTTTCGTGTGGGAGCAGTGGCTGGACGTTTCCGATTTGGGAGCTGGGCCCTGGCTGTGCTGGGAAGGAACGTCCCCAGTGTGCTGTGGCTAGGAAGCTCAGAGCGCCAGTGCTTGTGGGGCTGTGGAAGGGCTGCCTAGGAAAGGTGATGGCCAGCAAGAGCTTTCAGTGCTAGCCCCTTTGGTGTGGGAGCAGTGGCTGGACGTTTCGAATTTCGGAGCTGGGCTGTGGCTGTGCCGAGAAGGAACGTCCCCACTGTGCTGTGGCTAGGAAGCTCAGAGCGCCAGTGCTTGTGGGGCTGTGGAAGGGCTGCCTAGGGCAGGTGATGGCCAGCAAGAGCTTTCAGTGCTGGCCCCTTTGGTGTGGGAGCAGTGGCTGGACGTTTTGAATTTCGGAGCTGGGCTGTGGCTGTGCCGAGAAGGAACGTCCCCACTGTGCTGTGGCTAGGAAGCTCAGAGCGCCAGTGCTTGTGGGGCTGTGGAAGGGCTGCCTAGGGAAGGTGATGGCCAGCAAGAGCTTTCAGTGCTGGCCCCTTTCGTGTGGGAGCAGTGGCTGGACGTTTCCGATTTGGGAGCTGGGCTGTGGCTGTGGTGCGAAGGAACGTCCCCACTGTGCTGTGGCTAGGAAGCTCAGAGCGCCAGTGCTTGTGGGGCTGTGGAAGGGCTGCCTAGGGAAGGTGATGGCCAGCAAGAGCTTTCAGTGCTGGCCCCTTTCGTGTGGGAGCAGTGGCTGGACGTTTCCGATTTGGGAGCTGGGCTGTGGCTGTGCTGAGAAGGAACGTCCCCACTGTGCTGTGGCTAGGAAGCTCAGAGCGCCAGTGCTTGTGGGGCTGTGGAAGGGCTGCCTAGGGAAGGTGATGGCCAGCAAGAGCTTTCAGTGCTAGCCCCTTTGGTGTGGGAGCAGTGCCTGGACGTTTCCGATTTGGGAGCTGGGCCCTGGCTGTGCTGGGAAGGAACGTCCCCACTGTGCTGTGGCTAGGAAGCTCAGAGCGCCAGTGCTTGTGGGGCTGTGGAAGGGCTGCCTAGGGAAGGTGATGGCCAGCAAGAGCTTTCAGTGCTAGCCCCTTTGTTGTAGGAGCAGTGGCTGGACGTTTCCGATTTGGGAGCTGGGCTGTGGCTGTGCCGGGAAGGAACGTCCCCAGTGTGCTGTGGCTAGGAAGCTCAGAGCGCCAGTGCTTGTGGGGCTGTGGAAGGGCTGCCTAGGGAACGTGAGGGCCAGCAAGAGCTTTCAGTGCTAGCCCCTTTGGTGTGGGAGCAGTGGCTGGACGTTTCCGATTTGGGAGCTGGGCCCTGGCTGTGCTGGGAAGGAACGTCCCCACTGTGCTGTGCCTAGGAAGCTCAGAGCGCCAGTGCTTGTGGGGCTGTGGAAGGGCTGCCTAGGGAAGGTGATGGCCAGCAAGAGCTTTCAGTGCTAGCCCCTGTCGTGTGGGAGCAGTGGCTGGACGTTTTGAATTTCGGAGCTGGGCTGTGGCTGTGCCGAGAAGGAACGTCCCTACTGTGGTGTGGCTAGGAAGCTCAGAGCGCCAGTGCTTGTGGGGCTGTGGAAGGGCTGCCTAGGGAAGGTGATGGCCAGCAAGAGCTTTCAGTGCTAGCCCCTTTGTTGTAGGAGCAG
This sequence comes from Aptenodytes patagonicus, assembly GCF_965638725.1. Lineage (NCBI taxonomy): Eukaryota > Metazoa > Chordata > Aves > Sphenisciformes > Spheniscidae > Aptenodytes > Aptenodytes patagonicus. The sequence goes on along the minus strand of NW_027472033.1, from coordinate 453,107 downwards.
TGGCTGGACGTTTCCGATTTGGGACCTGGGCTGTGGCTGTGCTGAGAAGGAACGTCCCCACTGTGCTGTGGCTAGGAAGCTCAGAGCGCCAGTGCTTGTGGGGCTGTGGAAGGGCTGCCTAGGGCAGGTGATGGCCAGCAAGAGCTTTCAGTGCTAGCCCCTTTGGTGTGGGAGCAGTGGCTGGACGTTTCGAATTTCGGAGCTGGGCTGTGGCTGTGCCGAGAAGGAACGTCCCCACTGTGCTGTGGCTAGGAAGCTCAGAGCGCCAGTGCTTGTGGGGCTGTGGAAGGGCTGCCTAGGGAAGGTGATGGCCAGCAAGAGCTTTCAGTGCTGGCCCCTTTGGTGTGGGAGCAGTGGCTGGACGTTTTGAATTTCGGAGCTGGGCTGTGGCTGTGCCGAGAAGGAACGTCCCCACTGTGCTGTGGCTAGGAAGCTCAGAGCGCCAGTGCTTGTGGGGCTGTGGAAGGGCTGCCTAGGGAAGGTGATGGCCAGCAAGAGCTTTCAGTGCTGGCCCCTTTCGTGTGGGAGCAGTGGCTGGACGTTTCCGATTTGGGAGCTGGGCTGTGGCTGTGCTGAGAAGGAACGTCCCCACTGTGCTGTGGCTAGGAAGCTCAGAGCGCCAGTGCTTGTGGGGCTGTGGAAGGGCTGCCTAGGGAAGGTGATGGCCAGCAAGAGCTTTCAGTGCTGGCCCCTTTGGTGTGGGAGCAGTGGCTGGACGTTTCCGATTTGGGAGCTGGGCTCTGGCTGTGGTGAGAAGGAACGTCCCCACTGTGCTGTGGCTAGGAAGCTCAGAGCGCCAGTGCTTGTGGGGCTGTGGAAGGGCTGCCTAGGGAAGGTGATGGCCAGCAAGAGCTTTCAGTGCTAGCCCCTTTGGTGTGGGAGCAGTGGCTGGACGTTTCCGATTTGGGACCTGGGTTGTGGCTGTGCTGAGAAGGAACGTCCCCACTGTGCTGTGACTAGGAAGCTCAGAGCGCCCGTGCTTGTGGGGCTGTGGAAGGGCTGCCTAGGGAAGGTGATGGCCAGCAAGAGCTTTCAGTGCTAGCCCCTTTCGTGTGGGAGCAGTGGCTGGACGTTTCGAATTTCGGAGCTGGGCTGTGGCTGTGCCGAGAAGGAACGTCCCCACTGTGCTGTGGCTAGGAAGCTCAGAGCGCCAGTGCTTGTGGGGCTGTGGAAGGGCTGCCTAGGGAAGGTGATGGCCAGCAAGAGCTTTCAGTGCTAGCCCCTTTGGTGTGGGAGCAGTGGCTGGACGTTTCCGATTTGGGAGCTGGGCTGTGGCTGTGCTGGGAAGGAACGTCCCCACTGTGCTGTGGCTAGGAAGCTCAGAGCGCCAGTGCTTGTGGGGCTGTGGAAGGGCTGCCTAGGGAAGGTGATGGCCAGCAAGAGCTTTCAGTGCTAGCCCCTTTCGTGTGGGAGCAGTGCCTGGACGTTTTGAATTTCGGAGCTGGGCTGTGGCTGTGCCGAGAAGGAACGTCCCCACTGTGCTGTGGCTAGGAAGCTCAGAGCGCCAGTGCTTGTGGGGCTGTGGAAGGGCTGCCTAGGGAAGGTGATGGCCAGCAAGAGCTTTCAGTGCTAGCCCCTTTCGTGTGGGAGCAGTGGCTGGACGTTTCGAAGTTCGGAGCTGGGCTGTGGCTGTGCCGAGAAGGAACGTCCCCACTGTGCTGTGGCTAGGAAGCTCAGAGCGCCCGTGCTTGTGGGGCTGTGGAAGGGCTGCCTAGGGAAGGTGATGGCCAGCAAGAGCTTTCAGTGCTAGCCCCTTTGGTGTGGGAGCAGTGGCTGGACGTTTTGAATTTCGGAGCTGGGCTGTGGCTGTGCCGAGAAGGAACGTCCCCACTGTGCTGTGGCTAGGAAGCTCAGAGCGCCCGTGCTTGTGGGGCTGTGGAAGGGCTGCCTAGGGAAGGTGATGGCCAGCAAGAGCTTTCAGTGCTGGCCCCTTTGGTGTGGGAGCAGTGGCTGGACGTTTCCGATTTGGGAGCTGGGCTCTGGCTGTGGTGAGAAGGAACGTCCCCACTGTGCTGTGCCTAGGAAGCTCAGAGCGCCAGTGCTTGTGGGGCTGTGGAAGGGCTGCCTAGGGAAGGAGATGGCCAGCAAGAGCTTTCAGTGCTAGCCCCTTTGGTGTGGGAGCAGTGGCTGGACGTTTCCGATTTGGGAGGTGGGCTGTGGGTGTGCCGAGAAGGAACGTCCCCACTGTGCTGTGGCTAGGAAGCTCAGAGCGCCAGTGCTTGTGGGGCTGTGGAAGGGCTGCCTAGGGCAGGTGATGGCCAGCAAGAGCTTTCAGTGCTAGCCCCTTTGGTGTGGGAGCAGTGGCTGGACGTTTCCGATTTGGGAGCTGGGCTCTGGCTGTGGTGAGAAGGAACGTCCCCACTGTGCTGTGGCTAGGAAGCTCAGAGCGCCAGTGCTTGTGGGGCTGTGGAAGGGCTGCCTAGGGAAGGTGATGGCCAGCAAGAGCTTTCAGTGCTAGCCCCTTTGGTGTGGGAGCAGTGGCTGGACGTTTCCGATTTGGGACCTGGGTTGTGGCTGTGCTGAGAAGGAACGTCCCCACTGTGCTGTGACTAGGAAGCTCAGAGCGCCAGTGCTTGTGGGGCTGTGGAAGGGCTGCCTAGGGAAGGTGATGGCCAGCAAGAGCTTTCAGTGCTAGCCCCTTTCGTGTGGGAGCAGTGCCTGGACGTTTCCGATTTGGGAGCTGGGCTGTGGCTGTGCCGAGAAGGAACGTCCCCACTGTGCTGTGGCTAGGAAGCTCAGAGCGCCAGTGCTTGTGGGGCTGTGGAAGGGCTGCCTAGGGCAGGTGATGGCCAGCAAGAGCTTTCAGTGCTAGCCCCTGTCGTGTGGGAGCAGTGGCTGGACGTTTCGAATTTCGGAGCTGGGCTGTGGCTGTGCCGAGAAGGAACGTCCCCACTGTGCTGTGGCTAGGAAGCTCAGAGCGCCAGTGCTTGTGGGGCTGTGGAAGGGCTGCCTAGGGAAGGTGATGGCCAGCAAGAGCTTTCAGTGCTGGCCCCTTTCGTGTGGGAGCAGTGGCTGGACGTTTCTGATTTGGGAGCTGGGCTGTGGCTGTGCTGGGAAGGAACGTCCCCACTGTGCTGTGGCTAGGAAGCTCAGAGCGCCCGTGCTTGTGGGGCTGTGGAAGGGCTGCCTAGGGAAGGTGATGGCCAGCAAGAGCTTTCAGTGCTAGCCCCTTTCGTGTGGGAGCAGTGCCTGGACGTTTTGAATTTCGGAGCTGGGCAGTGGCTGTGGTGAGAAGGAACGTCCCCACTGTGCTGTGGCTAGGAAGCTCAGAGCGCCAGTGCTTGTGGGGCTGTGGAAGGGCTGCCTAGGGAAGGTGATGGCCAGCAAGAGCTTTCAGTGCTAGCCCCTTTGGTGTGGGAGCAGTGGCTGGACGTTTCCGATTTGGGAGCTGGGCCCTGGCTGTGCTGGGAAGGAACGTCCCCACTGTGCTGTGGCTAGGAAGCTCAGAGCGCCAGTGCTTGTGGGGCTGTGGAAGGGCTGCCTAGGGAAGGTGATGGCCAGCAAGAGCTTTCAGTGCTAGCCCCTTTGGTGTGGGAGCAGTGGCTGGACGTTTCCGATTTGGGAGCTGGGCTCTGGCTGTGGTGAGAAGGAACGTCCCCACTGTGCTGTGACTAGGAAGCTCAGAGCGCCAGTGCTTGTGGGGCTGTGGAAGGGCTGCCTAGGGAAGGTGATGGCCAGCAAGAGCTTTCAGTGCTAGCCCCTTTGGTGTGGGAGCAGTGGCTGGACGTTTCCGATTTGGGAGCTGGGCTGTGGCTGTGCTGGGAAGGAACGTCCCCAGTGTGCTGTGGCTAGGAAGCTCAGAGCGCCAGTGCTTGTGGGGCTGTGGAAGGGCTGCCTAGGGAAGGTGAGGGCCAGCAAGAGCTTTCAGTGCTAGCCCCTTTGGTGTGGGAGCAGTGGCTGGACGTTTCCGATTTGGGAGCTGGGCCCTGGCTGTGCTGGGAAGGAACGTCCCCACTGTGCTGTGCCTAGGAAGCTCAGAGCGCCAGTGCTTGTGGGGCTGTGGAAGGGCTGCCTAGGGAAGGTGATGGCCAGCAAGAGCTTTCAGTGCTGGCCCCTTTCGTGTGGGAGCAGTGGCTGGACGTTTCCGATTTGGGACCTGGGCTGTGGCTGTGCTGAGAAGGAACGTCCCCACTGTGCTGTGGCTAGGAAGCTCAGAGCGCCAGTGCTTGTGGGGCTGTGGAAGGGCTGCCTAGGGAAGGTGATGGCCAGCAAGAGCTTTCAGTGCTAGCCCCTTTGGTGTGGGAGCAGTGGCTGGACGTTTCGAATTTCGGAGCTGGGCTGTGGCTGTGCCGAGAAGGAACGTCCCCACTGTGCTGTGGCTAGGAAGCTCAGAGCGCCAGTGCTTGTGGGGCTGTGGAAGGGCTGCCTAGGGAAGGTGATGGCCAGCAAGAGCTTTCAGTGCTGGCCCCTTTGGTGTGGGAGCAGTGGCTGGACGTTTTGAATTTCGGAGCTGGGCTGTGGCTGTGCCGAGAAGGAACGTCCCCACTGTGCTGTGGCTAGGAAGCTCAGAGCGCCAGTGCTTGTGGGGCTGTGGAAGGGCTGCCTAGGGCAGGTGATGGTCAGCAAGAGCTTTCAGTGCTACCCCCTTTGGTGTGGGAGCAGTGGCTGGACGTTTCCGATTTGGGAGCTGGGCTCTGGCTGTGCTGGGAAGGAACGTCCCCACTGTGCTGTGGCTAGGAAGCTCAGAGCGCCAGTGCTTGTGGGGCTGTGGAAGGGCTGCCTAGGGAAGGTGATGGCCAGCAAGAGCTTTCAGTGCTAGCCCCTTTCGTGTCGGAGCAGTGGCTGGACGTTTCCGATTTGGGACCTGGGTTGTGGCTGTGCTGAGAAGGAACGTCCCCACTGTGCTGTGACTAGGAAGCTCAGAGCGCCCGTGCTTGTGGGGCTGTGGAAGGGCTGCCTAGGGAAGGTGATGGCCAGCAAGAGCTTTCAGTGCTAGCCCCTTTGGTGTGGGAGCAGTGGCTGGACGTTTCGAATTTCGGAGCTGGGCTGTGGCTGTGCCGAGAAGGAACGTCCCCACTGTGCTGTGGCTAGGAAGCTCAGAGCGCCAGTGCTTGTGGGGCTGTGGAAGGGCTGCCTAGGGAAGGTGATGGCCAGCAAGAGCTTTCAGTGCTGGCCCCTTTGGTGTGGGAGCAGTGGCTGGACGTTTTGAATTTCGGAGCTGGGCTGTGGCTGTGCCGAGAAGGAACGTCCCCACTGTGCTGTGGCTAGGAAGCTCAGAGCGCCAGTGCTTGTGGGGCTGTGGAAGGGCTGCCTAGGGAAGGTGATGGCCAGCAAGAGCTTTCAGTGCTGGCCCCTTTCGTGTGGGAGCAGTGGCTGGACGTTTCCGATTTGGGAGCTGGGCTGTGGCTGTGCTGAGAAGGAACGTCCCCACTGTGCTGTGGCTAGGAAGCTCAGAGCGCCAGTGCTTGTGGGGCTGTGGAAGGGCTGCCTAGGGCAGGTGATGGCCAGCAAGAGCTTTCAGTGCTGGCCCCTTTGGTGTGGGAGCAGTGGCTGGACGTTTCCGATTTGGGAGCTGGGCTCTGGCTGTGGTGAGAAGGAACGTCCCCACTGTGCTGTGGCTAGGAAGCTCAGAGCGCCAGTGCTTGTGGGGCTGTGGAAGGGCTGCCTAGGGAAGGTGATGGCCAGCAAGAGCTTTCAGTGCTAGCCCCTTTCGTGTCGGAGCAGTGGCTGGACGTTTCCGATTTGGGACCTGGGTTGTGGCTGTGCTGAGAAGGAACGTCCCCACTGTGCTGTGACTAGGAAGCTCAGAGCGCCCGTGCTTGTGGGGCTGTGGAAGGGCTGCCTAGGGAAGGTGATGGCCAGCAAGAGCTTTCAGTGCTAGCCCCTTTGGTGTGGGAGCAGTGGCTGGACGTTTCGAATTTCGGAGCTGGGCTGTGGCTGTGCCGAGAAGGAACGTCCCCACTGTGCTGTGGCTAGGAAGCTCAGAGCGCCAGTGCTTGTGGGGCTGTGGAAGGGCTGCCTAGGGAAGGTGATGGCCAGCAAGAGCTTTCAGTGCTAGCCCCTTTGGTGTGGGAGCAGTGGCTGGACGTTTCCGATTTGGGAGCTGGGCTGTGGCTGTGCTGGGAAGGAACGTCCCCACTGTGCTGTGGCTAGGAAGCTCAGAGCGCCAGTGCTTGTGGGGCTGTGGAAGGGCTGCCTAGGGAAGGTGATGGCCAGCAAGAGCTTTCAGTGCTAGCCCCTTTCGTGTGGGAGCAGTGGCTGGACGTTTCCGATTTGGGAGCTGGGCTGTGGCTGTGCCGAGAAGGAACGTCCCCACTGTGCTGTGGCTAGGAAGCTCAGAGCGCCAGTGCTTGTGGGGCTGTGGAAGGGCTGCCTAGGGAAGGTGATGGCCAGCAAGAGCTTTCAGTGCTAGCCCCTTTCGTGTGGGAGCAGTGGCTGGACGTTTCGAAGTTCGGAGCTGGGCTGTGGCTGTGCCGAGAAGGAACGTCCCCACTGTGCTGTGGCTAGGAAGCTCAGAGCGCCAGTGCTTGTGGGGCTGTGGAAGGGCTGCCTAGGGAAGGTGATGGCCAGCAAGAGCTTTCAGTGCTAGCCCCTTTGGTGTGGGAGCAGTGGCTGGACGTTTCCGATTTGGGAGGTGGGCTGTGGGTGTGCCGAGAAGGAACGTCCCCACTGTGCTGTGGCTAGGAAGCTCAGAGCGCCAGTGCTTGTGGGGCTGTGGAAGGGCTGCCTAGGGCAGGTGATGGCCAGCAAGAGCTTTCAGTGCTAGCCCCTTTGGTGTGGGAGCAGTGGCTGGACGTTTCCGATTTGGGAGCTGGGCTCTGGCTGTGGTGAGAAGGAACGTCCCCACTGTGCTGTGGCTAGGAAGCTCAGAGCGCCAGTGCTTGTGGGGCTGTGGAAGGGCTGCCTAGGGAAGGTGATGGCCAGCAAGAGCTTTCAGTGCTAGCCCCTTTGGTGTGGGAGCAGTGGCTGGACGTTTCCGATTTGGGAGCTGGGCTGTGGCTGTGCTGAGAAGGAACGTCCCCACTGTGCTGTGACTAGGAAGCTCAGAGCGCCAGTGCTTGTGGGGCTGTGGAAGGGCTGCCTAGGGAAGGTGATGGCCAGCAAGAGCTTTCAGTGCTAGCCCCTTTGGTGTGGGAGCAGTGCCTGGACGTTTCCGATTTGGGAGCTGGGCTGTGGCTGTGCCGAGAAGGAACGTCCCCACTGTGCTGTGGCTAGGAAGCTCAGAGCGCCAGTGCTTGTGGGGCTGTGGAAGGGCTGCCTAGGGCAGGTGATGGCCAGCAAGAGCTTTCAGTGCTAGCCCCTTTGGTGTGGGAGCAGTGGCTGGACGTTTCGAATTTCGGAGCTGGGCTGTGGCTGTGCCGAGAAGGAACGTCCCCACTGTGCTGTGGCTAGGAAGCTCAGAGCGCCAGTGCTTGTGGGGCTGTGGAAGGGCTGCCTAGGGAAGGTGATGGCCAGCAAGAGCTTTCAGTGCTGGCCCCTTTGGTGTGGGAGCAGTGGCTGGACGTTTCTGATTTGGGAGCTGGGCTGTGGCTGTGCTGGGAAGGAACGTCCCCACTGTACTGTGGCTAGGAAGCTCAGAGCGCCCGTGCTTGTGGGGCTGTGGAAGGGCTGCCTAGGGAAGGTGATGGCCAGCAAGAGCTTTCAGTGCTAGCCCCTTTCGTGTGGGAGCAGTGGCTGGACGTTTTGAATTTCGGAGCTGGGCAGTGGCTGTGCCGAGAAGGAACGTCCCCACTGTGCTGTGGCTAGGAAGCTCAGAGCGCCAGTGCTTGTCGGGCTGTGGAAGGGCTGCCTAGGGAAGGTGATGGCCAGCAAGAGCTTTCAGTGCTAGCCCCTTTGGTGTGGGAGCAGTGGCTGGACGTTTCCGATTTGGGAGCTGGGCTGTGGCTGTGCCGGGAAGGAACGTCCCCACTGTGCTGTGGCTAGGAAGCTCAGAGCGCCAGTGCTTGTGGGGCTGTGGAAGGGCTGCCTAGGGAAGGTGATGGCCAGCAAGAGCTTTCAGTGCTAGCCCCTTTGGTGTGGGAGCAGTGGCTGGACGTTTCCGATTTGGGAGCTGGGCTCTGGCTGTGGTGAGAAGGAACGTCCCCACTGTGCTGTGACTAGGAAGCTCAGAGCGCCAGTGCTTGTGGGGCTGTGGAAGGGCTGCCTAGGGAAGGTGATGGCCAGCAAGAGCTTTCAGTGCTAGCCCCTTTCGTGTGGGAGCAGTGCCTGGACGTTTCCGATTTGGGAGCTGGGCTGTGGCTGTGCCGAGAAGGAACGTCCCCACTGTGCTGTGGCTAGGAAGCTCAGAGCGCCAGTGCTTGTGGGGCTGTGGAAGGGCTGCCTAGGGAAGGTGATGGCCAGCAAGAGCTTTCAGTGCTAGTCCCTTTGGTGTGGGAGCAGTGGCTGGACGTTTCCGATTTGGGACCTGGGTTGTGGCTGTGCTGAGAAGGAACGTCCCCACTGTGCTGTGACTAGGAAGCTCAGAGCGCCCGTGCTTGTGGGGCTGTGGAAGGGCTGCCTAGGGAAGGTGATGGCCAGCAAGAGCTTTCAGTGCTAGCCCCTTTGGTGTGGGAGCAGTGGCTGGACGTTTCCGATTTGGGAGCTGGGCTGTGGCTGTGGTGCGAAGGAACGTCCCCACTGTGCTGTGGCTAGGAAGCTCAGAGCGCCAGTGCTTGTGGGGCTGTGGAAGGGCTGCCTAGGGAAGGTGATGGCCAGCAAGAGCTTTCAGTGCTAGCCCCTTTGGTGTGGGAGCAGTGGCTGGACGTTTCCGATTTGGGAGCTGGGCTCTGGCTGTGGTGAGAAGGAACGTCCCCACTGTGCTGTGGCTAGGAAGCTCAGAGCGCCAGTGCTTGTGGGGCTGTGGAAGGGCTGCCTAGGGAAGGTGATGGCCAGCAAGAGCTTTCAGTGCTAGCCCCTTTGGTGTGGGAGCAGTGGCTGGACGTTTCCGATTTGGGACCTGGGTTGTGGCTGTGCTGAGAAGGAACGTCCCCACTGTGCTGTGACTAGGAAGCTCAGAGCGCCCGTGCTTGTGGGGCTGTGGAAGGGCTGCCTAGGGCAGGTGATGGCCAGCAAGAGCTTTCAGTGCTAGCCCCTTTCGTGTGGGAGCAGTGGCTGGACGTTTCCGATTTGGGAGCTGGGCCCTGGCTGTGCTGGGAAGGAACGTCCCCAGTCTGCTGTGGCTAGGAAGCTCAGAGCGCCAGTGCTTGTGGGGCTGTGGAAGGGCTGCCTAGGGAAGGTGATGGCCAGCAAGAGCTTTCAGTGCTAGCCCCTTTGGTGTGGGAGCAGTGGCTGGACGTTTTGAATTTCGGAGCTGGGCTGTGGCTGTGCCGAGAAGGAACGTCCCCACTGTGCTGTGGCTAGGAAGCTCAGAGCGCCAGTGCTTGTGGGGCTGTGGAAGGGCTGCCTAGGGAAGGTGATGGCCAGCAAGAGCTTTCAGTGCTAGCCCCTTTGGTGTGGGAGCAGTGGCTGGACGTTTCGAATTTCGGAGCTGGGCTGTGGCTGTGCCGAGAAGGAACGTCCCCACTGTGCTGTGGCTAGGAAGCTCAGAGCGCCCGTGCTTGTGGGGCTGTGGAAGGGCTGCCTAGGGAAGGTGATGGCCAGCAAGAGCTTTCAGTGCTAGCCCCTTTCGTGTGGGAGCAGTGGCTGGACGTTTCCGATTTGGGAGCTGGGCCCTGGCTGTGCTGGGAAGGAACGTCCCCAGTCTGCTGTGGCTAGGAAGCTCAGAGCGCCAGTGCTTGTGGGGCTGTGGAAGGGCTGCCTAGGGAAGGTGATGGCCAGCAAGAGCTTTCAGTGCTAGCCCCTTTGGTGTGGGAGCAGTGGCTGGACGTTTTGAATTTCGGAGCTGGGCTGTGGCTGTGCCGAGAAGGAACGTCCCCACTGTGCTGTGGCTAGGAAGCTCAGAGCGCCAGTGCTTGTGGGGCTGTGGAAGGGCTGCCTAGGGAAGGTGATGGCCAGCAAGAGCTTTCAGTGCTAGCCCCTTTGGTGTGGGAGCAGTGGCTGGACGTTTCGAATTTCGGAGCTGGGCTGTGGCTGTGCCGAGAAGGAACGTCCCCACTGTGCTGTGGCTAGGAAGCTCAGAGCGCCCGTGCTTGTGGGGCTGTGGAAGGGCTGCCTAGGGAAGGTGATGGCCAGCAAGAGCTTTCAGTGCTGGCCCCTTTGGTGTGGGAGCAGTGGCTGGACGTTTCCGATTTGGGAGCTGGGCTGTGGCTGTGCTGAGAAGGAACGTCCCCACTGTGCTGTGACTAGGAAGCTCAGAGCGCCCGTGCTTGTGGGGCTGTGGAAGGGCTGCCTAGGGAAGGTGATGGCCAGCAAGAGCTTTCAGTGCTAGCCCCTTTGGTGTGGGAGCAGTGGCTGGACGTTTCCGATTTGGGAGCTGGGCTGTGGCTGTGCCGAGAAGGAACGTCCCCACTGTGCTGTGGCTAGGAAGCTCAGAGCGCCAGTGCTTGTGGGGCTGTGGAAGGGCTGCCTAGGGAAGGTGATGGCCAGCAAGAGCTTTCAGTGCTAGCCCCTTTCGTGTGGGAGCAGTGGCTGGACGTTTCGAAGTTCGGAGCTGGGCTGTGGCTGTGCCGAGAAGGAACGTCCCCACTGTGCTGTGGCTAGGAAGCTCAGAGCGCCCGTGCTTGTGGGGCTGTGGAAGGGCTGCCTAGGGAAGGTGATGGCCAGCAAGAGCTTTCAGTGCTAGCCCCTTTGGTGTGGGAGCAGTGGCTGGACGTTTCGAATTTCGGAGCTGGGCTGTGGCTGTGCCGAGAAGGAACGTCCCCACTGTGCTGTGGCTAGGAAGTTCAGAGCGCCCGTGCTTGTGGGGCTGTGGAAGGGCTGCCTAGGGCAGGTGATGGCCAGCAAGAGCTTTCAGTGCTGGCCCCTTTGGTGTGGGAGCAGTGGCTGGACGTTTCCGATTTGGGAGCTGGGCTGTGGCTGTGCTGAGAAGGAACGTCCCCACTGTGGTGTGGCTAGGAAGCTCAGAGCGCCAGTGCTTGTGGGGCTGTGGAAGGGCTGCCTAGGGAAGGAGATGGCCAGCAAGAGCTTTCAGTGCTAGCCCCTTTGGTGTGGGAGCAGTGGCTGGACGTTTCCGATTTGGGAGGTGGGCTGTGGGTGTGCCGAGAAGGAACGTCCCCACTGTGCTGTGGCTAGGAAGCTCAGAGCGCCAGTGCTTGTGGGGCTGTGGAAGGGCTGCCTAGGGCAGGTGATGGCCAGCAAGAGCTTTCAGTGCTAGCCCCTTTGGTGTGGGAGCAGTGGCTGGACGTTTCCGATTTGGGAGCTGGGCTCTGGCTGTGGTGAGAAGGAACGTCCCCACTGTGCTGTGGCTAGGAAGCTCAGAGCGCCAGTGCTTGTGGGGCTGTGGAAGGGCTGCCTAGGGAAGGTGATGGCCAGCAAGAGCTTTCAGTGCTAGCCCCTTTCGTGTGGGAGCAGTGCCTGGACGTTTCCGATTTGGGAGCTGGGCTGTGGCTGTGCCGAGAAGGAACGTCCCCACTGTGCTGTGGCTAGGAAGCTCAGAGCGCCAGTGCTTGTGGGGCTGTGGAAGGGCTGCCTAGGGCAGGTGATGGCCAGCAAGAGCTTTCAGTGCTAGCCCCTTTGGTGTGGGAGCAGTGGCTGGACGTTTCGAATTTCGGAGCTGGGCTGTGGCTGTGCCGAGAAGGAACGTCCCCACTGTGCTGTGGCTAGGAAGCTCAGAGCGCCAGTGCTTGTGGGGCTGTGGAAGGGCTGCCTAGGGAAGGTGATGGCCAGCAAGAGCTTTCAGTGCTGGCCCCTTTGGTGTGGGAGCAGTGGCTGGACGTTTCCGATTTGGGAGCTGGGCTGTGGCTGTGCTGAGAAGGAACGTCCCCACTGTGCTGTGACTAGGAAGCTCAGAGCGCCCGTGCTTGTGGGGCTGTGGAAGGGCTGCCTAGGGAAGGTGATGGCCAGCAAGAGCTTTCAGTGCTAGCCCCTTTGGTGTGGGAGCAGTGGCTGGACGTTTCCGATTTGGGAGCTGGGCTGTGGCTGTGCCGAGAAGGAACGTCCCCACTGTGCTGTGGCTAGGAAGCTCAGAGCGCCAGTGCTTGTGGGGCTGTGGAAGGGCTGCCTAGGGAAGGTGATGGCCAGCAAGAGCTTTCAGTGCTAGCCCCTTTCGTGTGGGAGCAGTGGCTGGACGTTTCGAATTTCGGAGCTGGGCTGTGGCTGTGCCGAGAAGGAACGTCCCCACTGTGCTGTGGCTAGGAAGCTCAGAGCGCCCGTGCTTGTGGGGCTGTGGAAGGGCTGCCTAGGGAAGGTGATGGCCAGCAAGAGCTTTCAGTGCTAGCCCCTTTGGTGTGGGAGCAGTGGCTGGACGTTTCGAATTTTGGAGCTGGGCTGTGGCTGTGCCGAGAAGGAACGTCCCCACTGTGCTGTGGCTAGGAAGTTCAGAGCGCCCGTGCTTGTGGGGCTGTGGAAGGGCTGCCTAGGGCAGGTGATGGCCAGCAAGAGCTTTCAGTGCTGGCCCCTTTGGTGTGGGAGCAGTGGCTGGACGTTTCCGATTTGGGAGCTGGGCTGTGGCTGTGCTGAGAAGGAACGTCCCCACTGTGGTGTGGCTAGGAAGCTCAGAGCGCCAGTGCTTGTGGGGCTGTGGAAGGGCTGCCTAGGGAAGGAGATGGCCAGCAAGAGCTTTCAGTGCTAGCCCCTTTGGTGTGGGAGCAGTGGCTGGACGTTTCCGATTTGGGAGCTGGGCTGTGGGTGTGCCGAGAAGGAACGTCCCCACTGTGCTGTGGCTAGGAAGCTCAGAGCGCCAGTGCTTGTGGGGCTGTGGAAGGGCTGCCTAGGGCAGGTGATGGCCAGCAAGAGCTTTCAGTGCTAGCCCCTTTGGTGTGGGAGCAGTGGCTGGACGTTTCCGATTTGGGAGCTGGGCTCTGGCTGTGGTGAGAAGGAACGTCCCCACTGTGCTGTGGCTAGGAAGCTCAGAGCGCCAGTGCTTGTGGGGCTGTGGAAGGGCTGCCTAGGGAAGGTGATGGCCAGCAAGAGCTTTCAGTGCTAGCCCCTTTGGTGTGGGAGCAGTGGCTGGACGTTTCGAATTTCGGAGCTGGGCTGTGGCTGTGCCGAGAAGGAACGTCCCCACTGTGCTGTGGCTAGGAAGCTCAGAGCGCCAGTGCTTGTGGGGCTGTGGAAGGGCTGCCTAGGGAAGGTGATGGCCAGCAAGAGCTTTCAGTGCTGGCCCCTTTGGTGTGGGAGCAGTGGCTGGACGTTTCTGATTTGGGAGCTGGGCTGTGGCTGTGCTGGGAAGGAACGTCCCCACTGTACTGTGGCTAGGAAGCTCAGAGCGCCCGTGCTTGTGGGGCTGTGGAAGGGCTGCCTAGGGAAGGTGATGGCCAGCAAGAGCTTTCAGTGCTAGCCCCTTTCGTGTGGGAGCAGTGGCTGGACGTTTTGAATTTCGGAGCTGGGCAGTGGCTGTGCCGAGAAGGAACGTCCCCACTGTGCTGTGGCTAGGAAGCTCAGAGCGCCAGTGCTTGTGGGGCTGTGGAAGGGCTGCCTAGGGAAGGTGATGGCCAGCAAGAGCTTTCAGTGCTAGCCCCTTTGGTGTGGGAGCAGTGGCTGGACGTTTCCGATTTGGGAGCTGGGCCCTGGCTGTGCCGGGAAGGAACGTCCCCACTGTGCTGTGGCTAGGAAGCTCAGAGCGCCAGTGCTTGTGGGGCTGTGGAAGGGCTGCCTAGGGAAGGTGATGGCCAGCAAGAGCTTTCAGTGCTAGCCCCTTTGGTGTGGGAGCAGTGGCTGGACGTTTCCGATTTGGGAGCTGGGCTCTGGCTGTGGTGAGAAGGAACGTCCCCACTGTGCTGTGACTAGGAAGCTCAGAGCGCCAGTGCTTGTGGGGCTGTGGAAGGGCTGCCTAGGGAAGGTGATGGCCAGCAAGAGCTTTCAGTGCTAGCCCCTTTCGTGTGGGAGCAGTGCCTGGACGTTTCCGATTTGGGAGCTGGGCTGTGGCTGTGCCGAGAAGGAACGTCCCCACTGTGCTGTGGCTAGGAAGCTCAGAGCGCCAGTGCTTGTGGGGCTGTGGAAGGGCTGCCTAGGGAAGGTGATGGCCAGCAAGAGCTTTCAGTGCTAGTCCCTTTGGTGTGGGAGCAGTGGCTGGACGTTTCCGATTTGGGACCTGGGTTGTGGCTGTGCTGAGAAGGAACGTCCCCACTGTGCTGTGACTAGGAAGCTCAGAGCGCCCGTGCTTGTGGGGCTGTGGAAGGGCTGCCTAGGGAAGGTGATGGCCAGCAAGAGCTTTCAGTGCTAGCCCCTTTGGTGTGGGAGCAGTGGCTGGACGTTTCCGATTTGGGAGCTGGGCTGTGGCTGTGGTGCGAAGGAACGTCCCCACTGTGCTGTGGCTAGGAAGCTCAGAGCGCCAGTGCTTGTGGGGCTGTGGAAGGGCTGCCTAGGGAAGGTGATGGCCAGCAAGAGCTTTCAGTGCTAGCCCCTTTGGTGTGGGAGCAGTGGCTGGACGTTTCCGATTTGGGAGCTGGGCTCTGGCTGTGGTGAGAAGGAACGTCCCCACTGTGCTGTGGCTAGGAAGCTCAGAGCGCCAGTGCTTGTGGGGCTGTGGAAGGGCTGCCTAGGGAAGGTGATGGCCAGCAAGAGCTTTCAGTGCTAGCCCCTTTGGTGTGGGAGCAGTGGCTGGACGTTTCCGATTTGGGACCTGGGTTGTGGCTGTGCTGAGAAGGAACGTCCCCACTGTGCTGTGACTAGGAAGCTCAGAGCGCCCGTGCTTGTGGGGCTGTGGAAGGGCTGCCTAGGGCAGGTGATGGCCAGCAAGAGCTTTCAGTGCTAGCCCCTTTCGTGTGGGAGCAGTGGCTGGACGTTTCCGATTTGGGAGCTGGGCCCTGGCTGTGCTGGGAAGGAACGTCCCCAGTCTGCTGTGGCTAGGAAGCTCAGAGCGCCAGTGCTTGTGGGGCTGTGGAAGGGCTGCCTAGGGAAGGTGATGGCCAGCAAGAGCTTTCAGTGCTAGCCCCTTTGGTGTGGGAGCAGTGGCTGGACGTTTTGAATTTCGGAGCTGGGCTGTGGCTGTGCCGAGAAGGAACGTCCCCACTGTGCTGTGGCTAGGAAGCTCAGAGCGCCAGTGCTTGTGGGGCTGTGGAAGGGCTGCCTAGGGAAGGTGATGGCCAGCAAGAGCTTTCAGTGCTAGCCCCTTTGGTGTGGGAGCAGTGGCTGGACGTTTCGAATTTCGGAGCTGGGCTGTGGCTGTGCCGAGAAGGAACGTCCCCACTGTGCTGTGGCTAGGAAGCTCAGAGCGCCCGTGCTTGTGGGGCTGTGGAAGGGCTGCCTAGGGAAGGTGATGGCCAGCAAGAGCTTTCAGTGCTGGCCCCTTTGGTGTGGGAGCAGTGGCTGGACGTTTCCGATTTGGGAGCTGGGCTGTGGCTGTGCTGAGAAGGAACGTCCCCACTGTGCTGTGACTAGGAAGCTCAGAGCGCCCGTGCTTGTGGGGCTGTGGAAGGGCTGCCTAGGGAAGGTGATGGCCAGCAAGAGCTTTCAGTGCTAGCCCCTTTCGTGTGGGAGCAGTGCCTGGACGTTTCCGATTTGGGAGCTGGGCTGTGGCTGTGCCGAGAAGGAACGTCCCCACTGTGCTGTGGCTAGGAAGCTCAGAGCGCCAGTGCTTGTGGGGCTGTGGAAGGGCTGCCTAGGGAAGGTGATGGCCAGCAAGAGCTTTCAGTGCTAGCCCCTTTGGTGTGGGAGCAGTGGCTGGACGTTTCGAAGTTCGGAGCTGGGCTGTGGCTGTGCCGAGAAGGAACGTCCCCACTGTGCTGTGGCTAGGAAGCTCAGAGCGCCCGTGCTTGTGGGGCTGTGGAAGGGCTGCCTAGGGAAGGTGATGGCCAGCAAGAGCTTTCAGTGCTAGCCCCTTTGGTGTGGGAGCAGTGGCTGGACGTTTCGAATTTCGGAGCTGGGCTGTGGCTGTGCCGAGAAGGAACGTCCCCACTGTGCTGTGGCTAGGAAGCTCAGAGCGCCCGTGCTTGTGGGGCTGTGGAAGGGCTGCCTAGGGCAGGTGATGGCCAGCAAGAGCTTTCAGTGCTGGCCCCTTTGGTGTGGGAGCAGTGGCTGGACGTTTCCGATTTGGGAGCTGGGCTGTGGCTGTGCTGAGAAGGAACGTCCCCACTGTGGTGTGGCTAGGAAGCTCAGAGCGCCAGTGCTTGTGGGGCTGTGGAAGGGCTGCCTAGGGAAGGAGATGGCCAGCAAGAGCTTTCAGTGCTAGCCCCTTTGGTGTGGGAGCAGTGGCTGGACGTTTCCGATTTGGGAGGTGGGCTGTGGGTGTGCCGAGAAGGAACGTCCCCACTGTGCTGTGGCTAGGAAGCTCAGAGCGCCAGTGCTTGTGGGACTGTGGAAGGGCTGCCTAGGGCAGGTGATGGCCAGCAAGAGCTTTCAGTGCTAGCCCCTTTGGTGTGGGAGCAGTGGCTGGACGTTTCCGATTTGGGAGCTGGGCTCTGGCTGTGGTGAGAAGGAACGTCCCCACTGTGCTGTGGCTAGGAAGCTCAGAGCGCCAGTGCTTGTGGGGCTGTGGAAGGGCTGCCTAGGGAAGGTGATGGCCAGCAAGAGCTTTCAGTGCTAGCCCCTTTCGTGTGGGAGCAGTGCCTGGACGTTTCCGATTTGGGAGCTGGGCTGTGGCTGTGCCGAGAAGGAACGTCCCCACTGTGCTGTGGCTAGGAAGCTCAGAGCGCCAGTGCTTGTGGGGCTGTGGAAGGGCTGCCTAGGGCAGGTGATGGCCAGCAAGAGCTTTCAGTGCTAGCCCCTTTGGTGTGGGAGCAGTGGCTGGACGTTTCGAATTTCGGAGCTGGGCTGTGGCTGTGCCGAGAAGGAACGTCCCCACTGTGCTGTGGCTAGGAAGCTCAGAGCGCCAGTGCTTGTGGGGCTGTGGAAGGGCTGCCTAGGGAAGGTGATGGCCAGCAAGAGCTTTCAGTGCTGGCCCCTTTGGTGTGGGAGCAGTGGCTGGACGTTTCCGATTTGGGAGCTGGGCTGTGGCTGTGCTGAGAAGGAACGTCCCCACTGTGCTGTGACTAGGAAGCTCAGAGCGCCCGTGCTTGTGGGGCTGTGGAAGGGCTGCCTAGGGAAGGTGATGGCCAGCAAGAGCTTTCAGTGCTAGCCCCTTTGGTGTGGGAGCAGTGGCTGGACGTTTCCGATTTGGGAGCTGGGCTGTGGCTGTGCCGAGAAGGAACGTCCCCACTGTGCTGTGGCTAGGAAGCTCAGAGCGCCAGTGCTTGTGGGGCTGTGGAAGGGCTGCCTAGGGAAGGTGATGGCCAGCAAGAGCTTTCAGTGCTAGCCCCTTTCGTGTGGGAGCAGTGGCTGGACGTTTCGAATTTCGGAGCTGGGCTGTGGCTGTGCCGAGAAGGAACGTCCCCACTGTGCTGTGGCTAGGAAGCTCAGAGCGCCCGTGCTTGTGGGGCTGTGGAAGGGCTGCCTAGGGAAGGTGATGGCCAGCAAGAGCTTTCAGTGCTAGCCCCTTTGGTGTGGGAGCAGTGGCTGGACGTTTCGAATTTTGGAGCTGGGCTGTGGCTGTGCCGAGAAGGAACGTCCCCACTGTGCTGTGGCTAGGAAGTTCAGAGCGCCCGTGCTTGTGGGGCTGTGGAAGGGCTGCCTAGGGCAGGTGATGGCCAGCAAGAGCTTTCAGTGCTGGCCCCTTTGGTGTGGGAGCAGTGGCTGGACGTTTCCGATTTGGGAGCTGGGCTGTGGCTGTGCTGAGAAGGAACGTCCCCACTGTGGTGTGGCTAGGAAGCTCAGAGCGCCAGTGCTTGTGGGGCTGTGGAAGGGCTGCCTAGGGAAGGAGATGGCCAGCAAGAGCTTTCAGTGCTAGCCCCTTTGGTGTGGGAGCAGTGGCTGGACGTTTCCGATTTGGGAGCTGGGCTGTGGGTGTGCCGAGAAGGAACGTCCCCACTGTGCTGTGGCTAGGAAGCTCAGAGCGCCAGTGCTTGTGGGGCTGTGGAAGGGCTGCCTAGGGCAGGTGATGGCCAGCAAGAGCTTTCAGTGCTAGCCCCTTTGTGTGGGAGCAGTGGCTGGACGTTTCCGATTTGGGAGCATGGGCTCTGGCTGTGGTGAGAAGGAACGTCCCCACTGTGCTGTGGCTAGGAAGCTCAGAGCGCCAGTGCTTGTGGGGGCTGTGGAAGGGCTGCCTAGGGAAGGTGATGGCCAGCAAGAGCTTTCAGTGCTAGCCCCTTTGGTGTGGGAGCAGTGGCTGGACGTTTCCGATTTGGGACCTGGGTTGTGGCTGTGCTGGGAAGGAACGTCCCCAGTGTGCTGTGGCTAGGAAGCTCAGAGCGCCAGTGCTTGTGGGGCTGTGGAAGGCTGCCTAGGGAAGGTGATGGCCAGCAAGAGCTTTCAGTGCTAGCCCCTTTCGTGTGGGAGCAGTGCCTGGACGTTTCCGATTTGGGAGCTGGGCTGTGGCTGTGCCGAGAAGGAACGTCCCCACTGTGCTGTGGCTAGGAAGCTCAGAGCGCCAGTGCTTGTGGGGCTGTGGAAGGGCTGCCTAGGCAGGTGATGGCCAGCAAGAGCTTTCAGTGCCTAGCCCCTTTGGTGTGGGAGCAGTGGCTGGACGTTTCGAATTTCGGAGCTGGGCTGTGGCTGTGCCGAGAAGGAACGTCCCCACTGTGCTGTGGCTAGGAAGCTCAGAGCGCCAGTGCTTGTGGGGCTGTGGAAGGGCTGCCTAGGGAAGGTGATGGCCAGCAAGAGCTTTCAGTGCTGGCCCCTTTGGTGTGGGAGCAGTGGCTGGACGTTTCGAAGTTCGGAGCTGGGCTGTGGCTGTGCCGAGAAGGAACGTCCCCACTGTGCTGTGGCTAGGAAGCTCAGAGCGCCAGTGCTTGTGGGGATGTGGAAGGGCTGCCTAGGGAAGGTGATGGCCAGCAAGAGCTTTCAGTGCTAGCCCCTTTGGTGTGGGAGCAGTGGCTGGACGTTTCCGATTTGGGAGCTGGGCTCTGGCTGTGGTGAGAAGGAACGTCCCCACTGTGCTGTGGCTAGGAAGCTCAGAGCGCCCGTGCTTGTGGGGCTGTGGAAGGGCTGCCTAGGGAAGGTGATGGCCAGCAAGAGCTTTCAGTGCTAGCCCCTTTGGTGTGGGAGCAGTGGCTGGACGTTTCCGATTTGGGACCTGGGTTGTGGCTGTGCTGGGAAGGAACGTCCCCACTGTGCTGTGACTAGGAAGCTCAGAGCGCCCGTGCTTGTGGGGCTGTGGAAGGGCTGCCTAGGGAAGGTGATGGCCAGCAAGAGCTTTCAGTGCTAGCCCCTTTGGTGTGGGAGCAGTGGCTGGACGTTTCCGATTTGGGAGCTGGGCTCTGGCTGTGGTGAGAAGGAACGTCCCCACTGTGCTGTGGCTAGGAAGCTCAGAGCGCCAGTGCTTGTGGGGCTGTGGAAGGGCTGCCTAGGGAAGGTGATGGCCAGCAAGAGCTTTCAGTGCTAGCCCCTTTGGTGTGGGAGCAGTGGCTGGACGTTTCCGATTTGGGACCTGGGTTGTGGCTGTGCTGGGAAGGAACGTCCCCACTGTGCTGTGACTAGGAAGCTCAGAGCGCCCGTGCTTGTGGGGCTGTGGAAGGGCTGCCTAGGGAAGGTGATGGCCAGCAAGAGCTTTCAGTGCTAGCCCCTTTGGTGTGGGAGCAGTGGCTGGACGTTTCCGATTTGGGAGCTGGGCTGTGGCTGTGCCGAGAAGGAACGTCCCCACTGTGCTGTGGCTAGGAAGCTCAGAGCGCCAGTGCTTGTGGGGCTGTGGAAGGGCTGCCTAGGGAAGGTGATGGCCAGCAAGAGCTTTCAGTGCTAGCCCCTTTCGTGTGGGAGCAGTGGCTGGACGTTTCCGATTTGGGAGCTGGGCTGTGGCTGTGCCGAGAAGGAACGTCCCCACTGTGCTGTGGCTAGGAAGCTCAGAGCGCCAGTGCTTTTGGGGCTGTGGAAGGGCTGCCTAGGGAAGGTGATGGCCAGCAAGAGCTTTCAGTGCTAGCCCCTTTGGTGTGGGAGCAGTGGCTGGACGTTTCCGATTTGGGAGCTGGGCTGTGGCTGTGCTGGGAAGGAACGTCCCCACTGTGCTGTGGCTAGGAAGCTCAGAGCGCCAGTGCTTGTGGGGCTGTGGAAGGGCTGCCTAGGGCAGGTGATGGCCAGCAAGAGCTTTCAGTGCTGGCCCCTTTCGTGTGGGAGCAGTGGCTGGACGTTTCGAATTTCGGAGCTGGGCTGTGGCTGTGCCGAGAAGGAACGTCCCCACTGTGCTGTGGCTAGGAAGCTCAGAGCGCCAGTGCTTGTGGGGCTGTGGAAGGGCTGCCTAGGGCAGGTGATGGCCAGCAAGAGCTTTCAGTGCTAGCCCCTTTGGTGTGGGAGCAGTGGCTGGACGTTTCTGATTTGGGAGCTGGGCTGTGGCTGTGCTGGGAAGGAACGTCCCCAGTGTGCTGTGGCTAGGAAGCTCAGAGCGGCCGTGCTTGTGGGGCTGTGGAAGGGCTGCCTAGGGAAGGTGAGGGCCAGCAAGAGCTTTCAGTGCTGGCCCCTTTGGTGTGGGAGCAGTGCCTGGACGTTTTGAATTTCGGAGCTGGGCAGTGGCTGTGCCGAGAAGGAACGTCCCCACTGTGCTGTGGCTAGGAAGCTCAGAGCGCCAGTGCTTGTGGGGCTGTGGAAGGGCTGCCTAGGGAAGGTGATGGCCAGCAAGAGCTTTCAGTGCTAGCCCCTTTGGTGTGGGAGCAGTGGCTGGACGTTTCCGATTTGGGAGCTGGGCCCTGGCTGTGCCGGGAAGGAACGTCCCCACTGTGCTGTGGCTAGGAAGCTCAGAGCGCCAGTGCTTGTGGGGCTGTGGAAGGGCTGCCTAGGGAAGGTGATGGCCAGCAAGAGCTTTCAGTGCTAGCCCCTTTGGTGTGGGAGCAGTGCCTGGACGTTTCCGATTTGGGAGCTGGGCTGTGGCTGTGCCGAGAAGGAACGTCCCCACTGTGCTGTGGCTAGGAAGCTCAGAGCGCCAGTGCTTGTGGGGCTGTGGAAGGGCTGCCTAGGGAAGGTGATGGCCAGCAAGAGCTTTCAGTGCTAGCCCCTTTGGTGTGGGAGCAGTGGCTGGACGTTTCCGATTTGGGAGCTGGGCTGTGGGTGTGCCGAGAAGGAACGTCCCCACTGTGCTGTGACTAGGAAGCTCAGAGCGCCCGTGCTTGTGGGGCTGTGGAAGGGCTGCCTAGGGAAGGTGATGGCCAGCAAGAGCTTTCAGTGCTAGCCCCTTTGGTGTGGGAGCAGTGGCTGGACGTTTCCGATTTGGGAGCTGGGCTGTGGCTGTGCCGAGAAGGAACGTCCCCACTGTGCTGTGGCTAGGAAGCTCAGAGCGCCAGTGCTTGTGGGGCTGTGGAAGGGCTGCCTAGGGAAGGTGATGGCCAGCAAGAGCTTTCAGTGCTAGCCCCTTTGGTGTGGGAGCAGTGGCTGGACGTTTCCGATTTGGGAGCTGGGCTGTGGCTGTGCCGAGAAGGAACGTCCCCACTGTGCTGTGGCTAGGAAGCTCAGAGCGCCAGTGCTTGTGGGGCTGTGGAAGGGCTGCCTAGGGAAGGTGATGGCCAGCAAGAGCTTTCAGTGCTAGCCCCTTTGGTGTGGGAGCAGTGGCTGGACGTTTCCGATTTGGGACCTGGGTTGTGGCTGTGCTGAGAAGGAACGTCCCCACTGTGCTGTGACTAGGAAGCTCAGAGCGCCCGTGCTTGTGGGGCTGTGGAAGGGCTGCCTAGGGAAGGTGATGGCCAGCAAGAGCTTTCAGTGCTAGCCCCTTTGGTGTGGGAGCAGTGGCTGGACGTTTCCGATTTGGGAGCTGGGCTGTGGCTGTGCCGAGAAGGAACGTCCCCACTGTGCTGTGGCTAGGAAGCTCAGAGCGCCAGTGCTTGTGGGGCTGTGGAAGGGCTGCCTAGGGCAGGTGATGGCCAGCAAGAGCTTTCAGTGCTAGCCCCTTTGGTGTGGGAGCAGTGGCTGGACGTTTCCGATTTGGGAGCTGGGCTGTGGCTGTGCCGAGAAGGAACGTCCCCACTGTGCTGTGGCTAGGAAGCTCAGAGCGCCAGTGCTTGTGGGGCTGTGGAAGGGCTGCCTAGGGCAGGTGATGGCCAGCAAGAGCTTTCAGTGCTAGCCCCTTTGGTGTGGGAGCAGTGGCTGGACGTTTCGAATTTCGGAGCTGGGCTGTGGCTGTGGTGCGAAGGAACGTCCCCACTGTGCTGTGGCTAGGAAGCTCAGAGCGCCAGTGCTTGTGGGGCTGTGGAAGGGCTGCCTAGGGAAGGTGATGGCCAGCAAGAGCTTTCAGTGCTGGCCCCTTTGGTGTGGGAGCAGTGGCTGGACGTTTCCGATTTGGGAGCTGGGCTGTGGCTGTGCTGAGAAGGAACGTCCCCACTGTGGTGTGGCTAGGAAGCTCAGAGCGCCAGTGCTTGTGGGGCTGTGGAAGGGCTGCCTAGGGAAGGAGATGGCCAGCAAGAGCTTTCAGTGCTAGCCCCTTTGGTGTGGGAGCAGTGGCTGGACGTTTCCGATTTGGGAGGTGGGCTGTGGGTGTGCCGAGAAGGAACGTCCCCACTGTGCTGTGACTAGGAAGCTCAGAGCGCCAGTGCTTGTGGGGCTGTGGAAGGGCTGCCTAGGGAAGGTGATGGCCAGCAAGAGCTTTCAGTGCTAGCCCCTTTCGTGTGGGAGCAGTGCCTGGACGTTTCCGATTTGGGAGCTGGGCTGTGGCTGTGCCGAGAAGGAACGTCCCCACTGTGCTGTGGCTAGGAAGCTCAGAGCGCCAGTGCTTGTGGGGCTGTGGAAGGGCTGCCTAGGGCAGGTGATGGCCAGCAAGAGCTTTCAGTGCTAGCCCCTTTGGTGTGGGAGCAGTGGCTGGACGTTTCGAATTTCGGAGCTGGGCTGTGGCTGTGCCGAGAAGGAACGTCCCCACTGTGCTGTGGCTAGGAAGCTCAGAGCGCCAGTGCTTGTGGGGCTGTGGAAGGGCTGCCTAGGGAAGGTGATGGCCAGCAAGAGCTTTCAGTGCTGGCCCCTTTCGTGTGGGAGCAGTGGCTGGACGTTTTGAATTTCGGAGCTGGGCTGTGGCTGTGCCGAGAAGGAACGTCCCCACTGTGCTGTGGCTAGGAAGCTCAGAGCGCCAGTGCTTGTGGGGCTGTGGAAGGGCTGCCTAGGGAAGGTGATGGCCAGCAAGAGCTTTCAGTGCTAGCCCCTTTGGTGT
This sequence comes from Aptenodytes patagonicus, assembly GCF_965638725.1. Lineage (NCBI taxonomy): Eukaryota > Metazoa > Chordata > Aves > Sphenisciformes > Spheniscidae > Aptenodytes > Aptenodytes patagonicus. Next base: position 430,105 of record NW_027472033.1, on the reverse strand, counting down.
GGGAGCAGTGGCTGGACGTTTCCGTTTTGGGAGCTGGGCCCTGGCTGTGGTGAGAAGGAACGTCCCCACTGTGCTGTGGCTAGGAAGCTCAGAGCGCCAGTGCTTGTGGGGCTGTGGAAGGGCTGCCTAGGGAAGGTGATGGCCAGCAAGAGCTTTCAGTGCTAGCCCCTTTGGTGTGGGAGCAGTGGCTGGACGTTTCCGATTTGGGACCTGGGTTGTGGCTGTGCTGAGAAGGAACGTCCCCACTGTGCTGTGACTAGGAAGCTCAGAGCGCCCGTGCTTGTGGGGCTGTGGAAGGGCTGCCTAGGGAAGGTGATGGCCAGCAAGAGCTTTCAGTGCTAGCCCCTTTGGTGTGGGAGCAGTGGCTGGACGTTTCCGATTTGGGAGCTGGGCTGTGGCTGTGCCGAGAAGGAACGTCCCCACTGTGCTGTGGCTAGGAAGCTCAGAGCGCCCGTGCTTGTGGGGCTGTGGAAGGGCTGCCTAGGGCAGGTGATGGCCAGCAAGAGCTTTCAGTGCTAGCCCCTTTGGTGTGGGAGCAGTGGCTGGACGTTTCCGATTTGGGAGCTGGGCTGTGGCTGTGCTGGGAAGGAACGTCCCCAGTGTGCTGTGGCTAGGAAGCTCAGAGCGCCAGTGCTTGTGGGGCTGTGGAAGGGCTGCCTAGGGCAGGTGATGGCCAGCAAGAGCTTTCAGTGCTAGCCCCTTTGGTGTGGGAGCAGTGGCTGGACGTTTCGAATTTCGGAGCTGGGCTGTGGCTGTGCCGAGAAGGAACGTCCCCACTGTGCTGTGGCTAGGAAGCTCAGAGCGCCAGTGCTTGTGGGGCTGTGGAAGGGCTGCCTAGGGCAGGTGATGGCCAGCAAGAGCTTTCAGTGCTAGCCCCTTTGGTGTGGGAGCAGTGGCTGGACGTTTCCGATTTGGGAGCTGGGCTGTGGCTGTGCTGGGAAGGAACGTCCCCAGTGTGCTGTGGCTAGGAAGCTCAGAGCGCCCGTGCTTGTGGGGCTGTGGAAGGGCTGCCTAGGGCAGGTGATGGCCAGCAAGAGCTTTCAGTGCTAGCCCCTTTGGTGTGGGAGCAGTGGCTGGACGTTTCGAATTTCGGAGCTGGGCTGTGGCTGTGCCGAGAAGGAACGTCCCCACTGTGCTGTGGCTAGGAAGCTCAGAGCGCCAGTGCTTGTGGGGCTGTGGAAGGGCTGCCTAGGGAAGGTGATGGCCAGCAAGAGCTTTCAGTGCTGGCCCCTTTCGTGTGGGAGCAGTGGCTGGACGTTTTGAATTTCGGAGCTGGGCTGTGGCTGTGCCGAGAAGGAACGTCCCCACTGTGCTGTGGCTAGGAAGCTCAGAGCGCCAGTGCTTGTGGGGCTGTGGAAGGGCTGCCTAGGGAAGGTGATGGCCAGCAAGAGCTTTCAGTGCTAGCCCCTTTGGTGTGGGAGCAGTGGCTGGACGTTTCCGATTTGGGAGCTGGGCTCTGGCTGTGGTGAGAAGGAACGTCCCCAGTGTGCTGTGGCTAGGAAGCTCAGAGCGCCAGTGCTTGTGGGGCTGTGGAAGGGCTGCCTAGGGAAGGTGATGGCCAGCAAGAGCTTTCAGTGCTAGCCCCTTTCGTGTGGGAGCAGTGCCTGGACGTTTTGAATTTCGGAGCTGGGCAGTGGCTGTGCCGAGAAGGAACGTCCCCACTGTGCTGTGGCTAGGAAGCTCAGAGCGCCAGTGCTTGTGGGGCTGTGGAAGGGCTGCCTAGGGAAGGTGATGGCCAGCAAGAGCTTTCAGTGCTAGCCCCTTTGGTGTGGGAGCAGTGGCTGGACGTTTCCGATTTGGGAGCTGGGCCCTGGCTGTGCCGGGAAGGAACGTCCCCACTGTGCTGTGACTAGGAAGCTCAGAGCGCCCGTGCTTGTGGGGCTGTGGAAGGGCTGCCTAGGGAAGGTGATGGCCAGCAAGAGCTTTCAGTGCTAGCCCCTTTGGTGTGGGAGCAGTGGCTGGACGTTTCGAATTTCGGAGCTGGGCTGTGGCTGTGCCGAGAAGGAACGTCCCCACTGTGCTGTGGCTAGGAAGCTCAGAGCGCCAGTGCTTGTGGGGCTGTGGAAGGGCTGCCTAGGGCAGGTGATGGCCAGCAAGAGCTTTCAGTGCTGGCCCCTTTGGTGTGGGAGCAGTGGCTGGACGTTTCCGATTTGGGAGCTGGGCTGTGGCTGTTCTGGGAAGGAACGTCCCCACTCTGCTGTGGCTAGGAAGCTCAGAGCGCCAGTGCTTGTGGGGCTGTGGAAGGGCTGCCTAGGGAAGGTGATGGCCAGCAAGAGCTTTCAGTGCTAGCCCCTTTCGTGTGGGAGCAGTGGCTGGACGTTTCTGATTTGGGAGCTGGGCTGTGGCTGTGCCGAGAAGGAACGTCCCCACTGTGCTGTGGCTAGGAAGCTCAGAGCGCCAGTGCTTGTGGGGCTGTGGAAGGGCTGCCTAGGGAAGGTGATGGCCAGCAAGAGCTTTCAGTGCTGGCCCCTTTCGTGTGGGAGCAGTGGCTGGACGTTTCCGATTTGGGAGCTGGGCTGTGGCTGTGCTGAGAAGGAACGTCCCCACTGTGCTGTGGCTAGGAAGCTCAGAGCGCCAGTGCTTGTGGGGCTGTGGAAGGGCTGCCTAGGGAAGGTGATGGCCAGCAAGAGCTTTCAGTGCTAGCCCCTTTGGTGTGGGAGCAGTGGCTGGACGTTTCCGATTTGGGAGCTGGGCTGTGGCTGTGCTGAGAAGGAACGTCCCCACTGTGCTGTGGCTAGGAAGCTCAGAGCGGCAGTGCTTGTGGGGCTGTGGAAGGGCTGCCTAGGGAAGGTGATGGCCAGCAAGAGCTTTCAGTGCTAGCCCCTTTGGTGTGGGAGCAGTGGCTGGACGTTTCCGATTTGGGACCTGGGCCCTGGCTGTGCTGGGAAGGAACGTCCCCAGTCTGCTGCTGCTAGGAAGCTCAGAGCGCCAGTGCTTGTGGGGCTGTGGAAGGGCTGCCTAGGGAAGGTGATGGCCAGCAAGAGCTTTCAGTGCTAGCCCCTTTGGTGTGGGAGCAGTGGCTGGACGTTTCCGATTTGGGAGCTGGGCCCTGGCTGTGCTGGGAAGGAACGTCCCCACTGTGGTGTGGCTAGGAAGCTCAGAGCGCCAGTGCTTGTGGGGCTGTGGAAGGGCTGCCTAGGGAAGGTGACGGCCAGCAAGAGCTTTCAGTGCTAGCCCCTTTGTTGTAGGAGCAGTGGCTGGACGTTTCCGATTTGGGACCTGGGCTGTGGCTGTGCTGAGAAGGAACGTCCCCACTGTGTTGTGGCTAGGAAGCTCAGAGCGCCAGTGCTTGTGGGGCTGTGGAAGGGCTGCCTAGGGAAGGTGATGGCCAGCAAGAGCTTTCAGTGCTAGCCCCTTTGGTGTGGGAGCAGTGGCTGGACGTTTCCGATTTGGGAGCTGGGCTGTGGCTGTGCCGAGAAGGAACGTCCCCACTGTGCTGTGGCTAGGAAGCTCAGAGCGCCAGTGCTTGTGGGGCTGTGGAAGGGCTGCCTAGGGCAGGTGATGGCCAGGAAGAGCTTTCAGTGCTAGCCCCTTTGGTGTGGGAGCAGTGGCTGGACGTTTCGAATTTCGGAGCTGGGCTGTGGCTGTGCCGAGAAGGAACGTCCCCACTGTGTTGTGGCTAGGAAGCTCAGAGCGCCAGTGCTTGTGGGGCTGTGGAAGGGCTGCCTAGGGCAGGTGATGGCCAGCAAGAGCTTTCAGTGCTGGCCCCTTTGGTGTGGGAGCAGTGGCTGGACGTTTTGAATTTCGGATCTGGGCTGTGGCTGTGCCGAGAAGGAACGTCCCCACTGTGCTGTGGCTAGGAAGCTCAGAGCGCCAGTGCTTGTGGGGCTGTGGAAGGGCTGCCTAGGGAAGGTGCTGGCCAGCAAGAGCTTTCAGTGCTAGCCCCTTTGGTGTGGGAGCAGTGGCTGGACGTTTCCGATTTGGGAGCTGGGCTCTGGCTGTGGTGAGAAGGAACGTCCCCACTGTGGTGTGGCTAGGAAGCTCAGAGCGCCAGTGCTTGTGGGGCTGTGGAAGGGCTTCCTAGGGAAGGAGATGGCCAGCAAGAGCTTTCAGTGCTAGCCCCTTTGGTGTGGGAGCAGTGGCTGGACGTTTCCGATTTGGGAGCTGGGCTGTGGGTGTGCCGAGAAGGAACGTTCCCACTGTCCTGTGGCTAGGAAGCTCAGAGCGCCCGTGCTTGTGGGGCTGTGGAAGGGCTGCCTAGGGCAGGTGATGGCCAGCAAGAGCTTTCAGTGCTAGCCCCTTTGGTGTGGGAGCAGTGGCTGGACGTTTCCGATTTGGGACCTGGGCCCTGGCTGTGCTGGGAAGGAACGTCCCCAGTCTGCTGCTGCTAGGAAGCTCAGAGCGCCAGTGCTTGTGGGGCTGTGGAAGGGCTGCCTAGGGAAGGTGATGGCCAGCAAGAGCTTTCAGTGCTAGCCCCTTTGGTGTGGGAGCAGTGGCTGGACGTTTCCGATTTGGGAGCTGGGCCCTGGCTGTGCTGGGAAGGAACGTCCCCACTGTGGTGTGGCTAGGAAGCTCAGAGCGCCAGTGCTTGTGGGGCTGTGGAAGGGCTGCCTAGGGAAGGTGACGGCCAGCAAGAGCTTTCAGTGCTAGCCCCTTTGTTGTAGGAGCAGTGGCTGGACGTTTCCGATTTGGGACCTGGGCTGTGGCTGTGCTGAGAAGGAACGTCCCCACTGTGTTGTGGCTAGGAAGCTCAGAGCGCCAGTGCTTGTGGGGCTGTGGAAGGGCTGCCTAGGGAAGGTGATGGCCAGCAAGAGCTTTCAGTGCTAGCCCCTTTGGTGTGGGAGCAGTGGCTGGACGTTTCCGATTTGGGAGCTGGGCTGTGGCTGTGCCGAGAAGGAACGTCCCCACTGTGCTGTGGCTAGGAAGCTCAGAGCGCCAGTGCTTGTGGGGCTGTGGAAGGGCTGCCTAGGGCAGGTGATGGCCAGGAAGAGCTTTCAGTGCTAGCCCCTTTGGTGTGGGAGCAGTGGCTGGACGTTTCGAATTTCGGAGCTGGGCTGTGGCTGTGCCGAGAAGGAACGTCCCCACTGTGTTGTGGCTAGGAAGCTCAGAGCGCCAGTGCTTGTGGGGCTGTGGAAGGGCTGCCTAGGGCAGGTGATGGCCAGCAAGAGCTTTCAGTGCTGGCCCCTTTGGTGTGGGAGCAGGGCTGGACGTTTTGAATTTCGGATCTGGGCTGTGGCTGTGCCGAGAAGGAACGTCCCCACTGTGCTGTGGCTAGGAAGCTCAGAGCGCCAGTGCTTGTGGGGCTGTGGAAGGGCTGCCTAGGGAAGGTGCTGGCCAGCAAGAGCTTTCAGTGCTAGCCCCTTTGGTGTGGGAGCAGTGGCTGGACGTTTCCGATTTGGGAGCTGGGCTCTGGCTGTGGTGAGAAGGAACGTCCCCACTGTGGTGTGGCTAGGAAGCTCAGAGCGCCAGTGCTTGTGGGGCTGTGGAAGGGCTTCCTAGGGAAGGAGATGGCCAGCAAGAGCTTTCAGTGCTAGCCCCTTTGGTGTGGGAGCAGTGGCTGGACGTTTCCGATTTGGGAGCTGGGCTGTGGGTGTGCCGAGAAGGAACGTTCCCACTGTCCTGTGGCTAGGAAGCTCAGAGCGCCCGTGCTTGTGGGGCTGTGGAAGGGCTGCCTAGGGCAGGTGATGGCCAGCAAGAGCTTTCAGTGCTGGCCCCTTTGGTGTGGGAGCAGTGGCTGGACGTTTCCGATTTGGGAGCTGGGCTGTGGCTGTTCTGGGAAGGAACGTCCCCACTGTGCTGTGGCTAGGAAGCTCAGAGCGCCAGTGCTTGTGGGGCTGTGGAAGGGCTGCCTAGGGAAGGTGATGGCCAGCAAGAGCTTTCAGTGCTAGCCCCTTTCGTGAGGGAGCAGTGGCTGGACGTTTCCGATTTGGGAGCTGGGCTGTGGCTGTGCCGAGAAGGAACGTCCCCACTGTGCTGTGGCTAGGAAGCTCAGAGCGCCAGTGCTTGTGGGGCTGTGGAAGGGCTGCCTAGGGAAGGTGATGGCCAGCAAGAGCTTTCAGTGCTGGCCCCTTTCGTGTGGGAGCAGTGGCTGGACGTTTCCGATTTGGGAGCTGGGCTGTGGCTGTGCTGAGAAGGAACGTCCCCACTGTGCTGTGGCTAGGAAGCTCAGAGCGCCAGTGCTTGTGGGGCTGTGGAAGGGCTGCCTAGGGCAGGTGATGGCCAGCAAGAGCTTTCAGTGCTAGCCCCTTTGGTGTGGGAGCAGTGGCTGGACGTTTCCGATTTGGGAGCTGGGCTGTGGCTGTGCCGAGAAGGAACGTCCGCACTGTGCTGTGGCTAGGAAGCTCAGAGCGCCCGTGCTTGTGGGGCTGTGGAAGGGCTGCCTAGGGCAGGTGATGGCCAGCAAGAGCTTTCAGTGCTAGCCCCTTTGGTGTGGGAGCAGTGGCTGGACGTTTCCGATTTGGGAGCTGGGCTCTGGCTGTGGTGAGAAGGAACGTCCCCACTGTGGTGTGGCTAGGAAGCTCAGAGCGCCAGTGCTTGTGGGGCTGTGGAAGGGCTTCCTAGGGAAGGAGATGGCCAGCAAGAGCTTTCAGTGCTAGCCCCTTTGGTGTGGGAGCAGTGGCTGGACGTTTCCGATTTGGGAGCTGGGCTGTGGGTGTGCCGAGAAGGAACGTTCCCACTGTCCTGTGGCTAGGAAGCTCAGAGCGCCTGTGCTTGTGGGGCTGTGGAAGGGCTGCCTAGGGCAGGTGATGGCCAGCAAGAGCTTTCAGTGCTAGCCCCTTTGGTGTGGGAGCAGTGGCTGGACGTTTCCGATTTGGGAGCTGGGCTGTGGCTGTGCCGAGAAGGAACGTCCGCACTGTGCTGTGCCTAGGAAGCTCAGAGCGCCCGTGCTTGTGGGGCTGTGGAAGGGCTGCCTAGGGCAGGTGATGGCCAGCAAGAGCTTTCAGTGCTGGCCCCTTTGGTGTGGGAGCAGTGGCTGGACGTTTCCGATTTGGGAGCTGGGCTGTGGCTGTGGTGCGAAGGAATGTCCCCACTGTGCTGTGGCTAGGAAGCTCAGAGCGCCCGTGCTTGTGGGGCTGTGGAAGGGCTGCCTAGGGCAGGTGATGGCCAGCAAGAGCTTTCAGTGCTAGCCCCTTTGGTGTGGGAGCAGTGGCTGGACGTTTCCGATTTGGGAGCTGGGCTCTGGCTGTGGTGAGAAGGAACGTCCCCACTGTGCTGTGGCTAGGAAGCTCAGAGCGCCAGTGCTTGTGGGGCTGTGGAAGGGCTGCCTAGGGAAGGTGATGGCCAGCAAGAGCTTTCAGTGCTAGCCCCTTTGGTGTGGGAGCAGTGGCTGGACGTTTCCGATTTGGGAGCTGGGCTGTGGCTGTGCTGGGAAGGAACGTCCCCACTGTGCTGTGGCTAGGAAGCTCAGAGCGCCAGTGCTTGTGGGGCTGTGGAAGGGCTGCCTAGGGAAGGTGATGGCCAGCAAGAGCTTTCAGTGCTGGCCCCTTTGGTGTGGGAGCAGTGGCTGGACGTTTTGAATTTCGGAGCTGGGCTGTGGCTGTGCCGAGAAGGAACGTCCCCACTGTGCTGTGGCTAGGAAGCTCAGAGCGCCAGTTCTTGTGGGGCTGTGGAAGGGCTGCCTAGGGAAGGAGATGGCCAGCAAGAGCTTTCAGTGCTAGCCCCTTTGGTGTGGGAGCAGTGGCTGGACGTTTCCGATTTGGGAGCTGGGCTGTGGGTGTGCCGAGAAGGAACGTTCCCACTGTGCTGTGGCTAGGAAGCTCAGAGCGCCCGTGCTTGTGGGGCTGTGGAAGGGCTGCCTAGGGCAGGTGATGGCCAGCAAGAGCTTTCAGTGCTAGCCCCTTTGGTGTGGGAGCAGTGGCTGGACGTTTCCGATTTGGGAGCTGGGCTGTGGCTGTGGTGAGAAGGAACGTCCCCACTGTGCTGTGGCTAGGAAGCTCAGAGCGCCAGTGCTTGTGGGGCTGTGGAAGGGCTGCCTAGGGAAGGTGATGGCCAGCAAGAGCTTTCAGTGCTAGCCCCTTTGGTGTGGGAGCAGTGGCTGGACGTTTCCGATTTGGGAGCTGGGCTGTGGCTGTGCTGAGAAGGAACGTCCCCACTGTGCTGTGACTAGGAAGCTCAGAGCGCCCGTGCTTGTGGGGCTGTGGAAGGGCTGCCTAGGGAAGGTGATGGCCAGCAAGAGATTTCAGTGCTAGCCCCTTTGGTGTGGGAGCAGTGGCTGGACGTTTCCGATTTGGGAGCTGGGCTGTGGCTGTGCCGAGAAGGAACGTCCCCACTGTGCTGTGGCTAGGAAGCTCAGAGCGCCAGTGCTTGTGGGGCTGTGGAAGGGCTGCCTAGGGAAGGTGATGGCCAGCAAGAGCTTTCAGTGCTAGCCCCTTTGGTGTGGGAGCAGTGGCTGGACGTTTCAAATTTCGGAGCTGGGCTGTGGCTGTGCCGAGAAGGAACGTCCCCACTGTGCTGTGGCTAGGAAGCTCAGAGCGCCAGTGCTTGTGGGGCTGTGGAAGGGCTGCCTAGGGAAGGTGATGGCCAGCAAGAGCTTTCAGTGCTGGCCCCTTTGGTGTGGGAGCAGTGGCTGGACGTTTCCGATTTGGGAGCTGGGCTGTGGCTGTGCTGGGAAGGAACGTCCCCACTGTGCTGTGGCTAGGAAGCTCAGAGCGCCAGTGCTTGTGGGGCTGTGGAAGGGCTTCCTAGGGAAGGAGATGGCCAGCAAGAGCTTTCAGTTCTAGCCCCTTTGCTGTGGGAGCAGTGGCTGGACGTTTCCGATTTGGGAGCTGGGCTGTGGCTGTGCTGAGAAGGAACGTCCCCACTGTGCTGTGGCTAGGAAGCTCAGAGCGCCAGTGCTTGTGGGGCTGTGGAAGGGCTGCCTAGGGCAGGTGATGGCCAGCAAGAGCTTTCAGTGCTAGCCCCTTTGGTGTGGGAGCAGTGGCTGGACGTTTCCGATTTGGGAGCTGGGCTGTGGCTGTGCCGAGAAGGAACGTCCGCACTCTGCTGTGGCTAGGAAGCTCAGAGCGCCCGTGCTTGTGGGGCTGTGGAAGGGCTGCCTAGGGCAGGTGATGGCCAGCAAGAGCTTTCAGTGCTAGCCCCTTTGGTGTGGGAGCAGTGGCTGGACGTTTCCGATTTGGGAGCTGGGCTCTGGCTGTGGTGAGAAGGAACGTCCCCACTGTGCTGTGGCTAGGAAGCTCAGAGCGCCAGTGCTTGTGGGGCTGTGGAAGGGCTTCCTAGGGAAGGAGATGGCCAGCAAGAGCTTTCAGTGCTAGCCCCTTTGGTGTGGGAGCAGTGGCTGGACGTTTCCGATTTGGGAGCTGGGCTGTGGGTGTGCCGAGAAGGAACGTTCCCACTGTCCTGTGGCTAGGAAGCTCAGAGCGCCCGTGCTTGTGGGGCTGTGGAAGGGCTGCCTAGGGCAGGTGATGGCCAGCAAGAGCTTTCAGTGCTAGCCCCTTTGGTGTGGGAGCAGTGGCTGGACGTTTCCGATTTGGGAGCTGGGCTCCGGCTGTGGTGAGAAGGAACGTCCCCACTGTGCTGTGGCTAGGAAGCTCAGAGCGCCAGTGCTTGTGGGGCTGTGGAAGGGCTGCCTAGGGCAGGTGATGGCCAGCAAGAGCTTTCAGTGCTAGCCCCTTTGGTGTGGGAGCAGTGGCTGGACGTTTCCGATTTGGGAGCTGGGCTGTGGCTGTGCCGAGAAGGAACGTCCGCACTGTGCTGTGCCTAGGAAGCTCAGAGCGCCCGTGCTTGTGGGGCTGTGGAAGGGCTGCCTAGGGCAGGTGATGGCCAGCAAGAGCTTTCAGTGCTGGCCCCTTTGGTGTGGGAGCAGTGGCTGGACGTTTCCGATTTGGGAGCTGGGCTCTGGCTGTGGTGAGAAGGAACGTCCCCACTGTGCTGTGGCTAGGAAGCTCAGAGCGCCAGTGCTTGTGGGGCAGTGAAAGGGCTGCCTAGGGCAGGTGATGGCTAGCAAGAGCTTTCAGTGCTAGCCCCTTTGGTGTGGGAGCAGTGGCTGGACGTTTCCGATTTGGGAGCTGGGCTGTGGCTGTGGTGCGAAGGAATGTCCCCACTGTGCTGTGGCTAGGAAGCTCAGAGCGCCCGTGCTTGTGGGGCTGTGGAAGGGCTGCCTAGGGCAGGTGATGGCCAGCAAGAGCTTTCAGTGCTAGCCCCTTTGGTGTGGGAGCAGTGGCTGGACGTTTCCGATTTGGGAGCTGGGCTCTGGCTGTGGTGAGAAGGAACGTCCCCACTGTGGTGTGGCTAGGAAGCTCAGAGCGCCAGTGCTTGTGGGGCTGTGGAAGGGCTGCCTAGGGCAGGTGATGGCCAGCAAGAGCTTTCAGTGCTAGCCCCTTTGGTGTGGGAGCAGTGGCTGGACGTTTCCGATTTGGGAGCTGGGCTGTGGGTGTGCCGAGAAGGAACGTTCCCACTGTGCTGTGGCTAGGAAGCTCAGAGCGCCCGTGCTTGTGGGGCTGTGGAAGGGCTGCCTAGGGCAGGTGATGGCCAGCAAGAGCTTTCAGTGCTAGCCCCTTTGGTGTGGGAGCAGTGGCTGGACGTTTCCGATTTGGGAGCTGGGCTGTGGCTGTGCCGAGAAGGAACGTCCCCACTGTGCTGTGGCTAGGAAGCTCAGAGCGCCAGTGCTTGTGGGGCTGTGGAAGGGCTGCCTAGGGAAGGTGATGGCCAGCAAGAGCTTTCAGTGCTAGCCCCTTTGGTGTGGGAGCAGTGGCTGGACGTTTCCGATTTGGGAGCTGGGCTGTGGCTGTGCCGAGAAGGAACGTCCCCACTGTGCTGTGGCTAGGAAGCTCAGAGCGCCAGTGCTTGTGGGGCTGTGGAAGGGCTGCCTAGGGAAGGTGATGGCCAGCAAGAGCTTTCAGTGCTAGCCCCTTTGGTGTGGGAGCAGTGGCTGGACGTTTCAAATTTCGGAGCTGGGCTGTGGCTGTGCCGAGAAGGAACGTCCCCACTGTGCTGTGGCTAGGAAGCTCAGAGCGCCAGTGCTTGTGGGGCTGTGGAAGGGCTGCCTAGGGAAGGTGATGGCCAGCAAGAGCTTTCAGTGCTGGCCCCTTTGGTGTGGGAGCAGTGGCTGGACGTTTCCGATTTGGGAGCTGGGCTGTGGCTGTGCTGGGAAGGAACGTCCCCACTGTGCTGTGGCTAGGAAGCTCAGAGCGCCAGTGCTTGTGGGGCTGTGGAAGGGCTTCCTAGGGAAGGAGATGGCCAGCAAGAGCTTTCAGTTCTAGCCCCTTTGGTGTGGGAGCAGTGGCTGGACGTTTCCGATTTGGGAGCTGGGCTGTGGCTGTGGTGCGAAGGAATGTCCCCACTGTGCTGTGGCTAGGAAGCTCAGAGCGCCAGTGCTTGTGGGGCTGTGGAAGGGCTTCCTAGGGAAGGAGATGGCCAGCAAGAGCTTTCAGTGCTAGCCCCTTTGGTGTGGGAGCAGTGGCTGGACGTTTCCGATTTGGGAGCTGGGCTGTGGCTGTGGTGCGAAGGAATGTCCCCACTGTGCTGTGGCTAGGAAGCTCAGAGCGCCCGTGCTTGTGGGGCTGTGGAAGGGCTGCCTAGGGCAGGTGATGGCCAGCAAGAGCTTTCAGTGCTAGCCCCTTTGGTGTGGGAGCAGTGGCTGGACGTTTCCGATTTGGGAGCTGGGCTCCGGCTGTGGTGAGAAGGAACGTCCCCACTGTGCTGTGGCTAGGAAGCTCAGAGCGCCAGTGCTTGTGGGGCTGTGGAAGGGCTGCCTAGGGCAGGTGATGGCCAGCAAGAGCTTTCAGTGCTAGCCCCTTTGGTGTGGGAGCAGTGGCTGGACGTTTCCGATTTGGGAGCTGGGCTGTGGCTGTGCTGGGAAGGAACGTCCGCACTGTGCTGTGGCTAGGAAGCTCAGAGCGCCCGTGCTTGTGGGGCTGTGGAAGGGCTGCCTAGGGCAGGTGATGGCCAGCAAGAGCTTTCAGTGCTAGCCCCTTTGGTGTGGGAGCAGTGGCTGGACGTTTCCGATTTGGGAGCTGGGCTCTGGCTGTGGTGAGAAGGAACGTCCCCACTGTGGTGTGGCTAGGAAGCTCAGAGCGCCAGTGCTTGTGGGGCTGTGGAAGGGCTTCCTAGGGCAGGTGATGGCCAGCAAGAGCTTTCAGTGCTAGCCCCTTTGGTGTGGGAGCAGTGGCTGGACGTTTCCGATTTGGGAGCTGGGCTGTGGCTGTGGTGCGAAGGAATGTCCCCACTGTGCTGTGGCTAGGAAGCTCAGAGCGCCCGTGCTTGTGGGGCTGTGGAAGGGCTGCCTAGGGAAGGTGATGGCCAGCAAGAGCTTTCAGTGCTAGCCCCTTTGGTGTGGGAGCAGTGGCTGGACGTTTCCGATTTGGGAGCTGGGCTCTGGCTGTGGTGAGAAGGAACGTCCCCACTGTGCTGTGGCTAGGAAGCTCAGAGCGCCAGTGCTTGTGGGGCTGTGGAAGGGCTGCCTAGGGAAGGTGATGGCCAGCAAGAGCTTTCAGTGCTAGCCCCTTTGGTGTGGGAGCAGTGGCTGGACGTTTCCGATTTGGGAGCTGGGCTCTGGCTGTGCTGGGAAGGAACGTCCGCACTGTGCTGTGGCTAGGAAGCTCAGAGCGCCCGTGCTTGTGGGGCTGTGGAAGGGCTGCCTAGGGCAGGTGATGGCCAGCAAGAGCTTTCAGTGCTAGCCCCTTTGGTGTGGGAGCAGTGGCTGGACGTTTCCGATTTGGGAGCTGGGCTCTGGCTGTGGTGAGAAGGAACGTCCCCACTGTGGTGTGGCTAGGAAGCTCAGAGCGCCAGTGCTTGTGGGGCTGTGGAAGGGCTTCCTAGGGCAGGTGATGGCCAGCAAGAGCTTTCAGTGCTAGCCCCTTTGGTGTGGGAGCAGTGGCTGGACGTTTCCGATTTGGGAGCTGGGCTGTGGCTGTGGTGCGAAGGAATGTCCCCACTGTGCTGTGGCTAGGAAGCTCAGAGCGCCCGTGCTTGTGGGGCTGTGGAAGGGCTGCCTAGGGAAGGTGAGGGCCAGCAAGAGCTTTCAGTGCTAGCCCCTTTGGTGTGGGAGCAGTGGCTGGACGTTTCCGATTTGGGAGCTGGGCTGTGGCTGTGCTGGGAAGGAACGTCCGCACTGTGCTGTGGCTAGGAAGCTCAGAGCGCCCGTGCTTGTGGGGCTGTGGAAGGGCTGCCTAGGGCAGGTGATGGCCAGCAAGAGCTTTCAGTGCTAGCCCCTTTGGTGTGGGAGCAGTGGCTGGACGTTTCCGATTTGGGAGCTGGGCTGTGGCTGTGCTGGGAAGGAACGTCCGCACTGTGCTGTGGCTAGGAAGCTCAGAGCGCCCGTGCTTGTGGGGCTGTGGAAGGGCTGCCTAGGGCAGGTGATGGCCAGCAAGAGCTTTCAGTGCTAGCCCCTTTGGTGTGGGAGCAGTGCCTGGACGTTTCCGATTTGGGAGCTGGGCTGTGGCTGTGCTGGGAAGGAACGTCCGCACTGTGCTGTGGCTAGGAAGCTCAGAGCGCCCGTGCTTGTGGGGCTGTGGAAGGGCTGCCTAGGGCAGGTGATGGCCAGCAAGAGCTTTCAGTGCTAGCCCCTTTGGTGTGGGAGCAGTGGCTGGACGTTTCCGATTTGGGAGCTGGGCTCTGGCTGTGGTGAGAAGGAACGTCCCCACTGTGGTGTGGCTAGGAAGCTCAGAGCGCCAGTGCTTGTGGGGCTGTGGAAGGGCTGCCTAGGGCAGGTGATGGCCAGCAAGAGCTTTCAGTGCTAGCCCCTTTGGTGTGGGAGCAGTGGCTGGACGTTTCCGATTTGGGAGCTGGGCTGTGGCTGTGGTGCGAAGGAATGTCCCCACTGTGCTGTGGCTAGGAAGCTCAGAGCGCCCGTGCTTGTGGGGCTGTGGAAGGGCTGCCTAGGGAAGGTGATGGCCAGCAAGAGCTTTCAGTGCTAGCCCCTTTGGTGTGGGAGCAGTGGCTGGACGTTTCCGATTTGGGAGCTGGGCTCTGGCTGTGGTGCGAAGGAACGTCCCCACTGTGCTGTGGCTAGGAAGCTCAGAGCGCCAGTGCTTGTGGGGCTGTGGAAGGGCTGCCTAGGGAAGGTGATGGCCAGCAAGAGCTTTCAGTGCTAGCCCCTTTGGTGTGGGAGCAGTGGCTGGACGTTTCCGATTTGGGAGCTGGGCTGTGGCTGTGCTGGGAAGGAACGTCCCCACTGTGCTGTGGCTAGGAAGCTCAGAGCGCCAGTGCTTGTGGGGCTGTGGAAGGGCTGCCTAGGGAAGGTGATGGCCAGCAAGAGCTTTCAGTGCTGGCCCCTTTGGTGTGGGAGCAGTGGCTGGACATTTTGAATTTCGGAGCTGGGCTGTGGCTGTGCCGAGAAGGAACGTCCCCACTGTGCTGTGGCTAGGAAGCTCAGAGCGCCAGTTCTTGTGGGGCTGTGGAAGGGCTGCCTAGGGAAGGAGATGGCCAGCAAGAGCTTTCAGTGCTAGCCCCTTTGGTGTGGGAGCAGTGGCTGGACGTTTCCGATTTGGGAGCTGGGCTGTGGGTGTGCCGAGAAGGAACGTTCCCACTGTGCTGTGGCTAGGAAGCTCAGAGCGCCCGTGCTTGTGGGGCTGTGGAAGGGCTGCCTAGGGCAGGTGATGGCCAGCAAGAGCTTTCAGTGCTAGCCCCTTTGGTGTGGGAGCAGTGGCTGGACGTTTCCGATTTGGGAGCTGGGCTGTGGCTGTGGTGAGAAGGAACGTCCCCACTGTGCTGTGGCTAGGAAGCTCAGAGCACCAGTGCTTGTGGGGCTGTGGAAGGGCTGCCTAGGGAAGGTGATGGCCAGCAAGAGCTTTCAGTGCTAGCCCCTTTGGTGTGGGAGCAGTGGCTGGACGTTTCCGATTTGGGACCTGGGTTGTGGCTGTGCTGGGAAGGAACGTCCCCAGTGTGCTGTGGCTAGGAAGCTCAGAGCGCCCGTGCTTGTGGGGCTGTGGAAGGGCTGCCTAGGGAAGGTGATGGCCAGCAAGAGATTTCAGTGCTAGCCCCTTTGGTGTGGGAGCAGTGGCTGGACGTTTCCGATTTGGGAGCTGGGCCCTGGCTGTGCTGGGAAGGAACGTCCCCACTGTGCTGTGCCTAGGAAGCTCAGAGCGCCAGTGCTTGTGGGGCTGTGGAAGGGCTGCCTAGGGAAGGTGATGGCCAGCAAGAGCTTTCAGTGCTAGCCCCTTTGGTGTGGGAGCAGTGGCTGGACGTTTCGAATTTCGGAGCTGGGCTGTGGCTGTGCCGAGAAGGAACGTCCCCACTGTGCTGTGGCTAGGAAGCTCAGAGCGCCAGTGCTTGTGGGGCTGTGGAAGGGCTGCCTAGGGCAGGTGATGGCCAGCAAGAGCTTTCAGTGCTGGCCCCTTTGGTGTGGGAGCAGTGGCTGGACGTTTCCGATTTGGGAGCTGGGCTGTGGCTGTGCTGGGAAGGAACGTCCCCACTGTGCTGTGGCTAGGAAGCTCAGAGCGCCAGTGCTTGTGGGGCTGTGGAAGGGCTGCCTAGGGAAGGTGATGGCCAGCAAGAGCTTTCAGTGCTAGCCCCTTTGGTGTGGGAGCAGTGGCTGGACGTTTCCGATTTGGGAGCTGGGCTGTGGGTGTGCCGAGAAGGAACGTTCCCACTGTGCTGTGGCTAGGAAGCTCAGAGCGCCCGTGCTTGTGGGGCTGTGGAAGGGCTGCCTAGGGCAGGTGATGGCCAGCAAGAGCTTTCAGTGCTAGCCCCTTTGGTGTGGGAGCAGTGGCTGGACGTTTCCGATTTGGGAGCTGGGCTGTGGCTGTGCCGAGAAGGAACGTCCCCACTGTGGTGTGGCTAGGAAGCTCAGAGCGGCAGTGCTTGTGGGGCTGTGGAAGGGCTGCCTAGGGCAGGTGATGGCCAGCAAGAGCTTTCAGTGCTGGCCCCTTTCGTGTGGGAGCAGTGGCTGGACGTTTTGAATTTCGGAGCTGGGCTGTGGCTGTGCCGAGAAGGAACGTCCCCACTGTGCTGTGGCTAGGAAGCTCAGAGCGCCAGTGCTTGTGGGGCTGTGGAAGGGCTGCCTAGGGAAGGTGAGGGCCAGCAAGAGCTTTCAGTGCTAGCCCCTTTCGTGTCGGAGCAGTGGCTGGACGTTTCCGATTTGGGAGCTGGGCTGTGGCTCTGGTGCGAAGGAACGTCCCCACTGTGCTGTGGCTAGGAAGCTCAGAGCGCCAGTGCTTGTGGGGCTGTGGAAGGGCTGCCTAGGGAAGGTGATGGCCAGCAAGAGCTTTCAGTGCTGGCCCCTTTGGTGTGGGAGCAGTGGCTGGACGTTTCCGATTTGGGAGCTGGGCTGTGGCTGTGCTGGGAAGGAACGTCCCCACTGTGCTGTGCCTAGGAAGCTCAGAGCGCCAGTGCTTGTGGGGCTGTGGAAGGGCTGCCTAGGGAAGGTGATGGCCAGCAAGAGCTTTCAGTGCTAGCCCCTTTGGTGTGGGAGCAGTGGCTGGACGTTTCCGATTTGGGAGCTGGGCTGTGGCTGTGCCGAGAAGGAACGTCCCCACTGTGCTGTGGCTAGGAAGCTCAGAGCGCCCGTGCTTGTGGGGCTGTGGAAGGGCTGCCTAGGGAAGGTGATGGCCAGCAAGAGCTTTCAGTGCTGGCCCCTTTCGTGTGGGAGCAGTGGCTGGACGTTTCCGATTTGGGAGCTGGGCTGTGGCTGTGCTGAGAAGGAACGTCCCCACTGTGGTGTGGCTAGGAAGCTCAGAGCGCCAGTGCTTGTGGGGCTGTGGAAGGGCTGCCTAGGGAAGGTGATGGCCAGCAAGAGCTTTCAGTGCTAGCCCCTTTGGTGTGGGAGCAGTGGCTGGACGTTTCCGATTTGGGAGCTGGGCTGTGGCTGTGCTGAGAAGGAACGTCCCCACTGTGCTGTGGCTAGGAAGCTCAGAGCGCCAGTGCTTGTGGGGCTGTGGAAGGGCTGCCTAGGGCAGGTGATGGCCAGCAAGAGCTTTCAGTGCTAGCCCCTTTCGTGTGGGAGCAGTGGCTGGACGTTTCCGATTTGGGAGCTGGGCTGTGGGTGTGCCGAGAAGGAACGTCCCCAGTGTGCTGTGGCTAGGAAGCTCAGAGCGCCAGTGCTTGTGGGGCTGTGGAAGGGCTGCCTAGGGAAGGAGATGGCCAGCAAGAGCTTTCAGTGCTGGCCCCTTTGGTGTGGGAGCAGTGGCTGGACGTTTCGAATTTCGGAGCTGGGCTGTGGCTGTGCCGAGAAGGAACGTCCCCACTGTGCTGTGGCTAGGAAGCTCAGAGCGCCAGTGCTTGTGGGGCTGTGGAAGGGCTGCCTAGGGAAGGTGATGGCCAGCAAGAGCTTTCAGTGCTAGCCCCTTTGGTGTGGGAGCAGTGGCTGGACGTTTCCGATTTGGGAGCTGGGCTGTGGCTGTGCTGAGAAGGAACGTCCCCACTGTGGTGTGGCTAGGAAGCTCAGAGCGCCAGTGCTTGTGGGGCTGTGGAAGGGCTGCCTAGGGAAGGTGATGGCCAGCAAGAGCTTTCAGTGCTAGCCCCTTTGGTGTGGGAGCAGTGGCTGGACGTTTCCGATTTGGGAGCTGGGCTGTGGCTGTGGTGCGAAGGAACGTCCCCACTGTGGTGTGGCTAGGAAGCTCAGAGCGCCAGTGCTTGTGGGGCTGTGGAAGGGCTGCCTAGGGAAGGTGATGGCCAGCAAGAGCTTTCAGTGCTAGCCCCTTTGGTGTGGGAGCAGTGGCTGGACGTTTCCGATTTGGGAGCTGGGCTGTGGCTGTGCCGAGAAGGAACGTCCCCACTGTGGTGTGGCTAGGAAGCTCAGAGCGCCAGTGCTTGTGGGGCTGTGGAAGGGCTGCCTAGGGAAGGTGATGGCCAGCAAGAGCTTTCAGTGCTAGCCCCTTTGGTGTGGGAGCAGTGGCTGGACGTTTCCGATTTGGGACCTGGGTTGTGGCTGTGCTGAGAAGGAACGTCCCCACTGTGCTGTGACTAGGAAGCTCAGAGCGCCCGTGCTTGTGGGGCTGTGGAAGGGCTGCCTAGGGAAGGTGATGGCCAGCAAGAGATTTCAGTGCTAGCCCCTTTGGTGTGGGAGCAGTGGCTGGACGTTTCCGATTTGGGAGCTGGGCTGTGGCTGTGCCGAGAAGGAACGTCCCCACTGTGCTGTGGCTAGGAAGCTCAGAGCGCCAGTGCTTGTGGGGCTGTGGAAGGGCTGCCTAGGGAAGGTGATGGCCAGCAAGAGCTTTCAGTGCTGGCCCCTTTGGTGTGGGAGCAGTGGCTGGACGTTTTGAATTTCGGAGCTGGGCTGTGGCTGTGCCGAGAAGGAACGTCCCCACTGTGCTGTGGCTAGGAAGCTCAGAGCGCCAGTGCTTGTGGGGCTGTGGAAGGGCTGCCTAGGGAAGGTGAGGGCCAGCAAGAGCTTTCAGTGCTAGCCCCTTTGGTGTGGGAGCAGTGGCTGGACGTTTCCGATTTGGGAGCTGGGCTGTGGCTGTGCCGAGAAGGAACGTCCCCACTGTGCTGTGGCTAGGAAGCTCAGAGCGCCCGTGCTTGTGGGGCTGTGGAAGGGCTGCCTAGGGAAGGTGAGGGCCAGCAAGAGCTTTCAGTGCTAGCCCCTTTGGTGTGGGAGCAGTGGCTGGACGTTTCCGATTTGGGACCTGGGCCCTGGCTGTGCTGGGAAGGAACGTCCCCAGTCTGCTGCTGCTAGGAAGCTCAGAGCGCCAGTGCTTGTGGGGCTGTGGAAGGGCTGCCTAGGGAAGGTGATGGCCAGCAAGAGCTTTCAGTGCTAGCCCCTTTCGTGTGGGAGCAGTGGCTGGACGTTTCCGATTTGGGAGCTGGGCTGTGGGTGTGCCGAGAAGGAACGTCCCCAGTGTGCTGTGGCTAGGAAGCTCAGAGCGCCAGTGC
Source organism: Aptenodytes patagonicus (assembly GCF_965638725.1). NCBI lineage: Eukaryota > Metazoa > Chordata > Aves > Sphenisciformes > Spheniscidae > Aptenodytes > Aptenodytes patagonicus. The sequence continues at coordinate 411,418 of NW_027472033.1, read as the reverse complement.
TTGTGGGGCTGTGGAAGGGCTGCCTAGGGAAGGAGATGGCCAGCAAGAGCTTTCAGTGCTGGCCCCTTTGGTGTGGGAGCAGTGGCTGGACGTTTCGAATTTCGGAGCTGGGCTGTGGCTGTGCCGAGAAGGAACGTCCCCAGTGTGCTGTGGCTAGGAAGCTCAGAGCGCCAGTGCTTGTGGGGCTGTGGAAGGGCTGCCTAGGGAAGGTGATGGCCAGCAAGAGCTTTCAGTGCTAGCCCCTTTGGTGTGGGAGCAGTGGCTGGACGTTTCCGATTTGGGAGCTGGGCTGTATCTGTGCTGAGAAGGAACGTCCCCACTGTGGTGTGGCTAGGAAGCTCAGAGCGCCAGTGCTTGTGGGGCTGTGGAAGGGCTGCCTAGGGAAGGTGATGGCCAGCAAGAGCTTTCAGTGCTAGCCCCTTTGGTGTGGGAGCAGTGGCTGGACGTTTCCGATTTGGGAGCTGGGCTGTGGCTGTGGTGCGAAGGAACGTCCCCAGTGTGCTGTGGCTAGGAAGCTCAGAGCGCCAGTGCTTGTGGGGCTGTGGAAGGGCTGCCTAGGGAAGGTGATGGCCAGCAAGAGCTTTCAGTGCTAGCCCCTTTGGTGTGGGAGCAGTGGCTGGACATTTCCGATTTGGGACCTGGGTTGTGGCTGTGCTGAGAAGGAACGTCCCCACTGTGCTGTGACTAGGAAGCTCAGAGCGCCCGTGCTTGTGGGGCTGTGGAAGGGCTGCCTAGGGAAGGTGATGGCCAGCAAGAGATTTCAGTGCTAGCCCCTTTGGTGTGGGAGCAGTGGCTGGACGTTTCCGATTTGGGAGCTGGGCTGTGGCTGTGGTGCGAAGGAACGTCCCCACTGTGCTGTGGCTAGGAAGCTCAGAGCGCCAGTGCTTGTGGGGCTGTGGAAGGGCTGCCTAGGGAAGGTGATGGCCAGCAAGAGCTTTCAGTGCTAGCCCCTTTGGTGTGGGAGCAGTGGCTGGACGTTTCGAATTTCGGAGCTGGGCTGTGGCTGTGCCAAGAAGGAACGTCCCCACTGTGCTGTGGCTAGGAAGCTCAGAGCGCCAGTGCTTGTGGGGCTGTGGAAGGGCTGCCTAGGGAAGGTGATGGCCAGCAAGAGCTTTCAATGCTAGCCCCTTTGGTGTGGGAGCAGTGGCTGGACGTTTCTGATTTGGGAGCTGGGCCCTGGCTGTGCTGGGAAGGAACGTCCCCACTGTGCTGTGGCTAGGAAGCTCAGAGCGCCAGTGCTTGTGGGGCTGTGGAAGGGCTGCCTAGGGCAGGTGATGGCCAGCAAGAGCTTTCAGTGCTAGCCCCTTTGGTGTGGGAGCAGTGGCTGGACGTTTCCGATTTGGGAGCTGGGCTGTGGCTGTGCCGAGAAGGAACGTTCCCACTGTGCTGTGGCTAGGAAGCTCAGAGCGCCAGTGCTTGTGGGGCTGTGGAAGGGCTGCCTAGGGCAGGTGATGGCCAGCAAGAGCTTTCAGTGCTAGCCCCTTTGGTGTGGGAGCAGTGGCTGGACGTTTCGAATTTCGGAGCTGGGCTGTGGCTGTGCCGAGAAGGAACGTCCCCACTGTGCTGTGGCTAGGAAGCTCAGAGCGCCAGTGCTTGTGGGGCTGTGGAAGGGCTGCCTAGGGCAGGTGATGGCCAGCAAGAGCTTTCAGTGCTGGCCCCTTTGGTGTGGGAGCAGTGGCTGGACGTTTCCGATTTGGGAGCTGGGCTGTGGCTGTGCCGAGAAGGAACGTCCCCACTGTGCTGTGGCTAGGAAGCTCAGAGCGCCAGTGCTTGTGGGGCTGTGGAAGGGCTGCCTAGGGCAGGAGATGGCCAGCAAGAGCTTTCAGTGCTGGCCCCTTTGGTGTGGGAGCAGTGGCTGGACGTTTCGAATTTCGGAGCTGGGCTCTGGCTGTGCTGAGAAGGAACGTCCCCACTGTGGTGTGGCTAGGAAGCTCAGAGCGCCAGTGCTTGTGGGGCTGTGGAAGGGCTGCCTAGGGAAGGTGATGGCCAGCAAGAGCTTTCAGTGCTAGCCCCTTTGGTGTAGGAGCAGTGGCTGGACGTTTCCGATTTGGGAGCTGGGCTGTGGCTGTGCCGAGAAGGAACGTCCCCAGTGTGCTGTGGCTAGGAAGCTCAGAGCGCCAGTGCTTGTGGGGCTGTGGAAGGGCTGCCTAGGGAAGGAGATGGCCAGCAAGAGCTTTCAGTGCTGGCCCCTTTGGTGTGGGAGCAGTGGCTGGACGTTTCGAATTTCGGAGCTGGGCTCTGGCTGTACCGAGAAGGAACGTCCCCAGTGTGCTGTGGCTAGGAAGCTCAGAGCGCCAGTGCTTGTGGGGCTGTGGAAGGGCTGCCTAGGGAAGGTGATGGCCAGCAAGAGCTTTCAGTGCTAGCCCCTTTGGTGTGGGAGCAGTGGCTGGACGTTTCCGATTTGGGAGCTGGGCTGTGGCTGTGGTGCGAAGGAACGTCCCCACTGTGGTGTGGCTAGGAAGCTCAGAGCGCCAGTGCTTGTGGGGCTGTGGAAGGGCTGCCTAGGGAAGGTGATGGCCAGCAAGAGCTTTCAGTGCTATCCCCTTTGGTGTGGGAGCAGTGGCTGGACGTTTCCGATTTGGGAGCTGGGCTGTGGCTGTGCCGAGAAGGAACGTCCCCACTGTGGTGTGGCTAGGAAGCTCAGAGCGCCAGTGCTTGTGGGGCTGTGGAAGGGCTGCCTAGGGAAGGTGATGGCCAGCAAGAGCTTTCAGTGCTAGCCCCTTTGGTGTGGGAGCAGTGGCTGGACGTTTCCGATTTGGGAGCTGGGCTGTGGCTGTGCCGAGAAGGAACGTCCCCACTGTACTGTGGCTAGGAAGCTCAGAGCGCCCGTGCTTGTGGGGCTGTGGAAGGGCTGCCTAGGGAAGGTGATGGCCAGCAAGAGCTTTCAGTGCTGGCCCCTTTTGTGTGGGAGCAGTGGCTGGACGTTTCCGATTTGGGAGCTGGGCTGTGGCTGTGCCGAGAAGGAACGTCCCCACTGTGCTGTGGCTAGGAAGCTCAGAGCGCCAGTGCTTGTGGGGCTGTGGAAGGGCTGCCTAGGGAAGGTGATGGCCAGCAAGAGCTTTCAGTGCTAGCCCCTTTGTTGTAGGAGCAGTGGCTGGACGTTTCCGATTTGGGAGCTGGGCTGTGGCTGTGCTGGGAAGGAACGTCCCCAGTGTGCTGTGGCTAGGAAGCTCAGAGCGCCAGTGCTTGTGGGGCTGTGGAAGGGCTGCCTAGGGAAGGTGATGGCCAGCAAGAGCTTTCAGTGGTAGCCCCTTTGGTGTGGGAGCAGTGGCTGGACGTTTCCGATTTGGGAGCTGGGCTGTGGCTGTGCTGAGAAGGAACGTCCCCAGTGTGCTGTGGCTAGGAAGCTCAGAGCGCCAGTGCTTGTGGGGCTGTGGAAGGGCTGCCTAGGGAAGGTGATGGCCAGCAAGAGCTTTCAGTGCTGGCCCCTTTGGTGTGGGAGCAGTGGCTGGACGTTTTGAATTTCGGAGCTGGGCTCTGGCTGTGGTGAGAAGGAACGTCCCCACTGTGCTGTGGCTAGGAAGCTCAGAGAGCCAGTGCTTGTGGGGCTGTGGAAGGGCTGCCTAGGGAAGGTGATGGCCAGCAAGAGCTTTCAGTGCTAGCCCCTTTGGTGTGGGAGCAGTGGCTGGACGTTTCCGATTTGGGAGCTGGGCTGTGGCTGTGCTGAGAAGGAATGTCCCCACTGTGCTGTGGCTAGGAAGCTCAGAGCGCCCGTGCTTGTGGGGCTGTGGAAGGGCTGCCTAGGGAAGGTGATGGCCAGCAAGAGCTTTCAGTGCTAGCCCCTTTGGTGTGGGAGCAGTGGCTGGACGTTTTGAATTTCGGAGCTGGGCTCTGGCTGTGCCGAGAAGGAACGTCCCCACTGTGCTGTGGCTAGGAAGCTCAGAGCGCCAGTGCTTGTGGGGCTGTGGAAGGGCTGCCTAGGGAAGGTGATGGCCAGCAAGAGCTTTCAGTGCTAGCCCCTTTGGTGTAGGAGCAGTGGCTGGACGTTTCCGATTTGGGAGCTGGGCTGTGGCTGTGCTGGGAAGGAACGTCCCCACTGTGCTGTGGCTAGGAAGCTCAGAGCGCCAGTGCTTGTGGGGCTGTGGAAGGGCTGCCTAGGGAAGGTGATGGTCAGCAAGAGCTTTCAGTGCTAGCCCCTTTGGTGTGGGAGCAGTGGCTGGACGTTGTGAATTTCGGAGCTGGGCTCTGGCTGTGCCGAGAAGGAACGTCCCCACTGTGGTGTGGCAGGGAGGCTCAGAGCGCCAGTGCTTGTGGGGCTGTGGAAGGACTGCCTAGGGAAGGTGATGGCCAGCAAGAGCTTACAGTGCTGGCCCCTTTGGTGTGGGAGCAGTGGCTGGACGTTTCCGATTTGGGAGCTGGGCCCTGGCTGTGCTGGGAAGGAACGTCCCCAGTCTGCTGTGGCTAGGAAGCTCAGAGCGCCAGTGCTTGTGGGGCTGTGGAAGGGCTGCCTAGGGAAGGTGATGGCCAGCAAGAGCTTTCAGTGCTAGCCCCTTTCGTGTGGGAGCAGTGGCTGGACGTTTCGAATTTCGGAGCTGGGCTCTGGCTGTGCCGAGAAGGAACGTCCCCACTGTGCTGTGGCTAGGAAGCTCAGAGCGCCAGTGCTTGTGGGGCTGTGGAAGGGCTGCCTAGGGAAGGTGATGGCCAGCAAGAGCTTTCAGTGCTAGCCCCTTTGGTGTAGGAGCAGTGGCTGGACGTTTCCGATTTGGGAGCTGGGCTGTGGCTGTGCCGAGAAGGAACGTCCCCACTGTGCTGTGGCTAGGAAGCTCAGAGCGCCAGTGCTTGTGGGGCTGTGGAAGGGCTGCCTAGGGAAGGTGATGGCCAGCAAGAGCTTTCAGTGCTAGCCCCTTTCGTGTGGGAGCAGTGGCTGGACGTTTCCGATTTGGGAGCTGGGCTGTGGCTGTGCCGAGAAGGAACTTCCCCAGTGTGCTGTGGCTAGGAAGCTCAGAGCGCCAGTGCTTGTGGGGCTGTGGAAGGGCTGCCTAGGGAAGGAGATGGCCAGCAAGAGCTTTCAGTGCTGGCCCCTTTGGTGTGGGAGCAGTGGCTGGACGTTTCGAATTTCGGAGCTGGGCTCTGGCTGTGCCGAGAAGGAACGTCCCCAGTGTGCTGTGGCTAGGAAGCTCAGAGCGCCAGTGCTTGTGGGGCTGTGGAAGGGCTGCCTAGGGCAGGTGATGGCCAGCAAGAGCTTTCAGTGCTAGCCCCTTTGGTGTGGGAGCAGTGGCTGGACGTTTCCGATTTGGGAGCTGGGCTGTGGCTGTGCCGAGAAGGAACGTCCCCACTGTGGTGTGGCTAGGAAGCTCAGAGCGCCAGTGCTTGTGGGGCTGTGGAAGGGCTGCCTAGGGAAGGTGATGGCCAGCAAGAGCTTTCAGTGCTAGCCCCTTTCGTGTCGGAGCAGTGGCTGGACGTTTCCGATTTGGGAGCTGGGCTGTGGCTGTGGTGCGAAGGAACGTCCCCACTTACTGTGGCTAGGAAGCTCAGAGCGCCCGTGCTTGTGGGGCTGTGGAAGGGCTGCCTAGGGAAGGAGATGGCCAGCAAGAGCTTTCAGTGCTGGCCCCTTTGGTGTGGGAGCAGTGGCTGGACGTTTCGAATTTCGGAGCTGGGCTCTGGCTGTGCCGAGAAGGAACGTCCCCAGTGTGCTGTGGCTAGGAAGCTCAGAGCGCCAGTGCTTGTGGGGCTGTGGAAGGGCTGCCTAGGGAAGGTGATGGCCAGCAAGAGCTTTCAGTGCTAGCCCCTTTGGTGTGGGAGCAGTGGCTGGACGTTTCCGATTTGGGAGCTGGGCTGTGGCTGTGCCGAGAAGGAACGTCCCCACTGTGGTGTGGCTAGGAAGCTCAGAGCGCCCGTGCTTGTGGGGCTGTGGAAGGGCTGCCTAGGGAAGGTGATGGCCAGCAAGAGCTTTCAGTGCTGGCCCCTTTCGTGTGGGAGCAGTGGCTGGACGTTTCCGATTTGGGAGCTGGGCTGTGGTTGTGCCGAGAAGGAACGTCCCCACTGTGCTGTGGCTAGGAAGCTCAGAGCGCCAGTGCTTGTGGGGCTGTGGAAGGGCTGCCTAGGGAAGGTGATGGCCAGCAAGAGCTTTCAGTGCTAGCCCCTTTGTTGTAGGAGCAGTGGCTGGACGTTTCCGATTTGGGAGCTGGGCTGTGGCTGTGCTGAGAAGGAACGTCCCCAGTGTGCTGTGGCTAGGAAGCTCAGAGCGCCAGTGCTTGTGGGGCTGTGGAAGGGCTGCCTAGGGAAGGTGATGGCCAGCAAGAGCTTTCAGTGGTAGCCCCTTTGGTGTGGGAGCAGTGGCTGGACGTTTCCGATTTGGGAGCTGGGCTGTGGCTGTGCTGAGAAGGAACGTCCCCAGTGTGCTGTGGCTAGGAAGCTCAGAGCGCCAGTGCTTGTGGGGCTGTGGAAGGGCTGCCTAGGGAAGGTGATGGCCAGCAAGAGCTTTCAGTGCTGGCCCCTTTGGTGTGGGAGCAGTGGCTGGACGTTTTGAATTTCGGAGCTGGGCTCTGGCTGTGGTGAGAAGGAACGTCCCCACTGTGCTGTGGCTAGGAAGCTCAGAGCGCCAGTGCTTGTGGGGCTGTGGAAGGGCTGCCTAGGGAAGGTGATGGCCAGCAAGAGCTTTCAGTGCTAGCCCCTTTGGTGTGGGAGCAGTGGCTGGACGTTTCCGATTTGGGAGCTGGGCTGTGGCTGTGCTGAGAAGGAATGTCCCCACTGTGCTGTGGCTAGGAAGCTCAGAGCGCCCGTGCTTGTGGGGCTGTGGAAGGGCTGCCTAGGGAAGGTGATGGCCAGCAAGAGCTTTCAGTGCTAGCCCCTTTGGTGTGGGAGCAGTGGCTGGACATTTCCGATTTGGGAGCTGGGCTGTGGCTGTGCTGGGAAGGAACGTCCCCACTGTGCTGTGGCTAGGAAGCTCAGAGCGCCAGTGCTTGTGGGGCTGTGGAAGGGCTGCCTAGGGAAGGTGATGGCCAGCAAGAGCTTTCAGTGCTAGCCCCTTTGGTGTGGGAGCAGTGGCTGGACGTTTCCGATTTGGGAGCTGGGCTGTGGCTGTGCCGAGAAGGAACGTCCCCACTGTGGTGTGTCAGGGAGGCTCAGAGCGCCAGTGCTTGTGGGGCTGTGGAAGGACTGCCTAGGGAAGGTGATGGCCAGCAAGAGCTTACAGTGCTGGCCCCTTTGGTGTGGGAGCAGTGGCTGGACGTTTCCGATTTGGGAGCTGGGCCCTGGCTGTGCTGGGAAGGAACGTCCCCAGTGTGCTGTGGCTAGGAAGCTCAGAGCGCCAGTGCTTGTGGGGCTGTGGAAGGGCTGCCTAGGGAAGGTGATGGCCAGCAAGAGATTTCAGTGCTAGCCCCTTTCGTGTGGGAGCAGTGGCTGGACGTTTCCGATTTGGGAGCTGGGCTGTGGCTGTGCCGAGAAGGAACGTCCCCACTGTGCTGTGGCTAGGAAGCTCAGAGCGCCAGTGCTTGTGGGGCTGTGGAAGGGCTGCCTAGGGAAGGTGATGGCCAGCAAGAGCTTTCAGTGCTAGCCCCTTTCGTGTCGGAGCAGTGGCTGGACGTTTCCGATTTGGGAGCTGGGCTGTGGCTGTGCCGAGAAGGAACGTCCCCACTGTACTGTGGCTAGGAAGCTCAGAGCGCCCGTGCTTGTGGGGCTGTGGAAGGGCTGCCTAGGGCAGGTGATGGCCAGCAAGAGCTTTCAGTGCTGGCCCCTTTGGTGTGGGAGCAGTGGCTGGACGTTTCCGATTTGGGAGCTGGGCTGTGGCTGTGCCGAGAAGGAACGTCCCCACTGTGCTGTGGCTAGGAAGCTCAGAGCGCCAGTGCTTGTGGGGCTGTGGAAGGGCTGCCTAGGGAAGGTGATGGCCAGCAAGAGCTTTCAGTGCTAGCCCCTTTGTTGTAGGAGCAGTGGCTGGACGTTTCCGATTTGGGACCTGGGCTGTGGCTGTGCTGAGAAGGAACGTCCCCACTGTGCTGTGGCTAGGAAGCTCAGAGCGCCAGTGCTTGTGGGGCTGTGGAAGGGCTGCCTAGGGCAGGTGATGGCCAGCAAGAGCTTTCAGTGCTAGCCCCTTTGGTGTGGGAGCAGTGGCTGGACGTTTCCGATTTGGGAGCTGGGCTGTGGCTGTGCTGAGAAGGAACGTCCCCAGTGTGCTGTGGCTAGGAAGCTCAGAGCGCCAGTGCTTGTGGGGCTGTGGAAGGGCTGCCTAGGGAAGGTGATGGCCAGCAAGAGCTTTCAGTGCTGGCCCCTTTGGTGTGGGAGCAGTGGCTGGACGTTTCCGATTTGGGAGCTGGGCCCTGGCTGTGCTGGGAAGGAACGTCCCCAGTGTGCTGTGGCTAGGAAGCTCAGAGCGCCAGTGCTTGTGGGGCTGTGGAAGGGCTGCCTAGGGAAGGTGATGGCCAGCAAGAGCTTTCAGTGCTAGCCCCTTTGGTGTGGGAGCAGTGGCTGGACGTTTTGAATTTCGGAGCTGGGCTGTGGCTGTGCCGAGAAGGAACGTCCCCACTGTGCTGTGGCTAGGAAGCTCAGAGCGCCAGTGCTTGTGGGGCTGTGGAAGGGCTGCCTAGGGAAGGTGATGGCCAGCAAGAGCTTTCAGTGCTGGCCCCTTTCGTGTGGGAGCAGTGGCTGGACGTTTGCGATTTGGGAGCTGGGCCCTGGCTGTGCTGGGAAGGAACGTCCCCACTGTGCTGTGGCTAGGAAGCTCAGAGCGCCAGTGCTTGTGGGGCTGTGGAAGGGCTGCCTAGGGAAGGTGAGGGCCAGCAAGAGCTTTCAGTGCTAGCCCCTTTGGTGTGGGAGCAGTGGCTGGACGTTTTGAATTTCGGAGCTGGGCTGTGGCTGTGCCGAGAAGGAACGTCCCCACTGTGCTGTGGCTAGGAAGCTCAGAGCGCCAGTGCTTGTGGGGCTGTGGAAGGGCTGCCTAGGGAAGGTGATGGCCAGCAAGAGCTTTCAGTGCTGGCCCCTTTCGTGTGGGAGCAGTGGCTGGACGTTTCCGATTTGGGAGCTGGGCTCTGGCTGTGGTGAGAAGGAACGTCCCCACTGTGCTGTGGCTAGGAAGCTCAGAGCGCCAGTGCTTGTGGGGCTGTGGAAGGGCTGCCTAGGGAAGGTGATGGCCAGCAAGAGCTTTCAGTGCTAACCCCTTTGGTGTGGGAGCAGTGGCTGGACGTTTCCGATTTGGGACCTGGGTTGTGGCTGTGCTGAGAAGGAACGTCCCCACTGTGCTGTGACTAGGAAGCTCAGAGCGCCCGTGCTTGTGGGGCTGTGGAAGGGCTTCCTAGGGAAGGAGATGGCCAGCAAGAGCTTTCAGTGCTAGCCCCTTTGGTGTGGGAGCAGTGGCTGGACGTTTCGAATTTCGGAGCTGGGCTGTGGCTGTGCCGAGAAGGAACGTCCCCACTGTGCTGTGGCTAGGAAGCTCAGAGCGCCAGTGCTTGTGGGGCTGTGGAAGGGCTGCCTAGGGAAGGTGATGGCCAGCAAGAGCTTTCAGTGCTGGCCCCTTTGGTGTGGGAGGAGTGGCTGGACGTTTTGAATTTCGGAGCTGGGCTGTGGCTGTGCCGAGAAGGAACGTCCCCACTGTGGTGTGGCTAGGAAGCTCAGAGCGCCAGTGCTTGTGGGGCTGTGGAAGGGCTGCCTAGGGAAGGTGATGGCCAGCAAGAGCTTTCAGTGCTAGCCCCTTTGGTGTGGGAGCAGTGGCTGGACGTTTCCGATTTGGGAGCTGGGCTCTGGCTGTGCCGAGAAGGAACGTCCCCACTGTGCTGTGGCTAGGAAGCTCAGAGCGCCAGTGCTTGTGGGGCTGTGGAAGGGCTGCCTAGGGAAGGTGATGGCCAGCAAGAGCTTTCAGTGCTAGCCCCTTTCGTGTGGGAGCAGTGGCTGGACGTTTCCGATTTGGGAGCTGGGCTCTGGCTGTGGTGAGAAGGAACATCCCCAGTGTGCTGTGGCTAGGAAGCTCAGAGCGCCAGTGCTTGTGGGGCTGTGGAAGGGCTGCCTAGGGAAGGTGATGGCCAGCAAGAGCTTTCAGTGCTAGCCCCTTTGGTGTGGGAGCAGTGGCTGGACGTTTCCGATTTGGGAGCTGGGCTGTGGCTGTGCTGAGAAGGAACGTCCCCACTGTGGTGTGGCTAGGAAGCTCAGAGCGCCAGTGCTTGTGGGGCTGTGGAAGGGCTGCCTAGGGAAGGAGATGGCCAGCAAGAGCTTTCAGTGCTAGCCCCTTTGGTGTGGGAGCAGTGGCTGGACGTTTCCGATTTGGGAGCTGGGCTGTGGCTGTGCCGAGAAGGAACGTCCCCACTGTGCTGTGGCTAGGAAGCTCAGAGCGCCAGTGCTTGTGGGGCTGTGGAAGGGCTGCCTAGGGAAGGTGATGGCCAGCAAGAGCTTTCAGTGCTGGCCCCTTTCGTGTGGGAGCAGTGGCTGGACGTTTCGAATTTCGGAGCTGGGCTGTGGCTGTGCCGAGAAGGAACGTCCCCACTGTGCTGTGGCTAGGAAGCTCAGAGCGCCCGTGCTTGTGGGGCTGTGGAAGGGCTGCCTAGGGAAGGTGAGGGCCAGCAAGAGCTTTCAGTGCTAGCCCCTTTGGTGTGGGAGCAGTGGCTGGACGTTTCCGATTTGGGAGCTGGGCTGTGGCTGTGCCGAGAAGGAACGTCCCCACTGTGCTGTGGCTAGGAAGCTCAGAGCGCCAGTGCTTGTGGGGCTGTGGAAGGGCTGCCTAGGGAAGGTGATGGCCAGCAAGAGCTTTCAGTGCTGGCCCCTTTGGTGTGGGAGCAGTGGCTGGACGTTTGCGATTTGGGAGCTGGGCTCTGGCTGTGGTGAGAAGGAACGTCCCCACTGTGCTGTGGCTAGGAAGCTCAGAGCGCCAGTGCTTGTGGGGCTGTGGAAGGGCTGCCTAGGGAAGGTGATGGCCAGCAAGAGCTTTCAGTGCTAACCCCTTTGGTGTGGGAGCAGTGGCTGGACGTTTCCGATTTGGGACCTGGGTTGTGGCTGTGGTGAGAAGGAACGTCCCCACTGTGCTGTGGCTAGGAAGCTCAGAGCGCCAGTGCTTGTGGGGCTGTGGAAGGGCTGCCTAGGGAAGGTGATGGCCAGCAAGAGCTTTCAGTGCTGGCCCCTTTGGTGTGGGAGCAGTGGCTGGACGTTTTGAATTTCGGAGCTGGGCTGTGGCTGTGCCGAGAAGGAACTTCCCCAGTGTGCTGTGGCTAGGAAGCTCAGAGCGCCAGTGCTTGTGGGGCTGTGGAAGGGCTGCCTAGGGAAGGTGATGGCCAGCAAGAGCTTTCAGTGCTGGCCCCTTTGGTGTGGGAGTAGTGGCTGGACGTTTTGAATTTTGGAGCTGGGCTATGGCTGTGCCGAGAAGGAACGTCCCCACTGTGCTGTGGCTAGGAAGCTCAGAGCGCCAGTGCTTGTGGGGCTGTGGAAGAGCTGCCTAGGGAAGGTGATGGCCAGCAAGAGCTTTCAGTGCTAGCCCCTTTGGTGTAGGAGCAGTGGCTGGACGTTTCCGATTTGGGAGCTGGGCTGTGGCTGTGCTGGGAAGGAACGTCCCCAGTGTGCTGTGGCTAGGAAGCTCAGAGCGCCCTTGCTTGTGGGGCTGTGGAAGGGCTGCCTAGGGAAGGTGATGGCCAGCAAGAGCTTTCAGTGCTGGCCCCTTTCGTGTGGGAGCAGTGGCTGGACGTTTCGAATTTCGGAGCTGGGCTGTGGCTGTGCCGAGAAGGAACGTCCCCACTGTGCTGTGGCTAGGAAGCTCAGAGCGCCCGTGCTTGTGGGGCTGTGGAAGGGCTGCCTAGGGAAGGTGAGGGCCAGCAAGAGCTTTCAGTGCTAGCCCCTTTGGTGTGGGAGCAGTGGCTGGACGTTTCCGATTTGGGAGCTGGGCTGTGGCTGTGCCGAGAAGGAACGTCCCCACTGTGCTGTGGCTAGGAAGCTCAGAGCGCCAGTGCTTGTGGGGCTGTGGAAGGGCTGCCTAGGGAAGGTGATGGCCAGCAAGAGCTTTCAGTGCTGGCCCCTTTGGTGTGGGAGCAGTGGCTGGACGTTTGCGATTTGGGAGCTGGGCTCTGGCTGTGGTGAGAAGGAACGTCCCCACTGTGCTGTGGCTAGGAAGCTCAGAGCGCCAGTGCTTGTGGGGCTGTGGAAGGGCTGCCTAGGGAAGGTGATGGCCAGCAAGAGCTTTCAGTGCTAACCCCTTTGGTGTGGGAGCAGTGGCTGGACGTTTCCGATTTGGGACCTGGTTTGTGGCTGTGCCGAGAAGGAACGTCCCCACTGTGCTGTGGCTAGGAAGCTCAGAGCGCCAGTGCTTGTGGGGCTGTGGAAGGGCTGCCTAGGGAAGGTGATGGCCAGCAAGAGCTTTCAGTGCTGGCCCCTTTGGTGTGGGAGCAGTGGCTGGACGTTTTGAATTTCGGAGCTGGGCTGTGGCTGTGCCGAGAAGGAACTTCCCCAGTGTGCTGTGGCTAGGAAGCTCAGAGCGCCAGTGCTTGTGGGGCTGTGGAAGGGCTGCCTAGGGAAGGTGATGGCCAGCAAGAGCTTTCAGTGCTGGCCCCTTTGGTGTGGGAGTAGTGGCTGGACGTTTTGAATTTCGGAGCTGGGCTGTGGCTGTGCCGAGAAGGAACGTCCCCACTGTGCTGTGGCTAGGAAGCTCAGAGCGCCAGTGCTTGTGGGGCTGTGGAAGAGCTGCCTAGGGAAGGTGATGGCCAGCAAGAGCTTTCAGTGCTAGCCCCTTTGGTGTAGGAGCAGTGGCTGGACGTTTCCGATTTGGGAGCTGGGCTGTGGCTGTGCTGGGAAGGAACGTCCCCAGTGTGCTGTGGCTAGGAAGCTCAGAGCGCCCTTGCTTGTGGGGCTGTGGAAGGGCTGCCTAGGGAAGGTGATGGCCAGCAAGAGCTTTCAGTGCTGGCCCCGTTCGTGTCGGAGCAGTGGCTGGACGTTTCCGATTTGGGAGCTGGGCTGTGGCTGTGCTGGGAAGGAACGTCCCCAGTGTGCTGTGGCTAGGAAGCTCAGAGCGCCAGTGCTTGTGGGGCTGTGGAAGGGCTGCCTAGGGAAGGTGATGGCCAGCAAGAGCTTTCAGTGCTAGCCCCTTTCGTGTCGGAGCAGTGGCTGGACGTTTCCGATTTGGGAGCTGGGCTGTGGCTGTGGTGCGAAGGAACGTCCCCACTGTACTGTGGCTAGGAAGCTCAGAGCGCCAGTGCTTGTGGGGCTGTGGAAGGGCTGCCTAGGGCAGGTGATGGCCAGCAAGAGCTTTCAGTGCTAGCCCCTTTGGTGTGGGAGCAGTGGCTGGACGTTTCCGATTTGGGAGCTGGGCTGTGGCTGTGCTGGGAAGGAACGTCCCCACTGTGCTGTGGCTAGGAAGCTCAGAGCGCCCGTGCTTGTGGGGCTGTGGAAGGGCTGCCTAGGGAAGGTGAGGGCCAGCAAGAGCTTTCAGTGCTAGCCCCTTTGGTGTGGGAGCAGTGGCTGGACGTTTCCGATTTGGGAGCTGGGCTGTGGCTGTGCCGAGAAGGAACGTCCCCACTGTGCTGTGGCTAGGAAGCTCAGAGCGCCAGTGCTTGTGGGGCTGTGGAAGGGCTGCCTAGGGAAGGTGATGGCCAGCAAGAGCTTTCAGTGCTGGCCCCTTTGGTGTGGGAGCAGTGGCTGGACGTTTGCGATTTGGGAGCTGGGCTCTGGCTGTGGTGAGAAGGAACGTCCCCACTGTGCTGTGGCTAGGAAGCTCAGAGCGCCAGTGCTTGTGGGGCTGTGGAAGGGCTGCCTAGGGAAGGTGATGGCCAGCAAGAGCTTTCAGTGCTAACCCCTTTGGTGTGGGAGCAGTGGCTGGACGTTTCCGATTTGGGACCTGGTTTGTGGCTGTGCCGAGAAGGAACGTCCCCACTGTGCTGTGGCTAGGAAGCTCAGAGCGCCAGTGCTTGTGGGGCTGTGGAAGGGCTGCCTAGGGAAGGTGATGGCCAGCAAGAGCTTTCAGTGCTGGCCCCTTTGGTGTGGGAGCAGTGGCTGGACGTTTTGAATTTCGGAGCTGGGCTGTGGCTGTGCCGAGAAGGAACGTCCCCACTGTGCTGTGGCTAGGAAGCTCAGAGCGCCAGTGCTTGTGGGGCTGTGGAAGAGCTGCCTAGGGAAGGTGATGGCCAGCAAGAGCTTTCAGTGCTAGCCCCTTTGGTGTAGGAGCAGTGGCTGGACGTTTCCGATTTGGGAGCTGGGCTGTGGCTGTGCTGGGAAGGAACGTCCCCAGTGTGCTGTGGCTAGGAAGCTCAGAGCGCCCTTGCTTGTGGGGCTGTGGAAGGGCTGCCTAGGGAAGGTGATGGCCAGCAAGAGCTTTCAGTGCTGGCCCCGTTCGTGTCGGAGCAGTGGCTGGACGTTTCCGATTTGGGAGCTGGGCTGTGGCTGTGCTGGGAAGGAACGTCCCCAGTGTGCTGTGGCTAGGAAGCTCAGAGCGCCAGTGCTTGTGGGGCTGTGGAAGGGCTGCCTAGGGAAGGTGATGGCCAGCAAGAGCTTTCAGTGCTAGCCCCTTTCGTGTCGGAGCAGTGGCTGGACGTTTCCGATTTGGGAGCTGGGCTGTGGCTGTGGTGCGAAGGAACGTCCCCACTGTACTGTGGCTAGGAAGCTCAGAGCGCCAGTGCTTGTGGGGCTGTGGAAGGGCTGCCTAGGGCAGGTGATGGCCAGCAAGAGCTTTCAGTGCTAGCCCCTTTGGTGTGGGAGCAGTGGCTGGACGTTTCCGATTTGGGAGCTGGGCTGTGGCTGTGCTGGGAAGGAACGTCCCCACTGTGCTGTGGCTAGGAAGCTCAGAGCGCCAGTGCTTGTGGGGCTGTGGAAGGGCTGCCTAGGGAAGGTGATGGCCAGCAAGAGCTTTCAGTGCTGGCCCCTTTGGTGTGGGAGCAGTGGCTGGACGTTTTGAATTTCGGAGCTGGGCTGTGGCTGTGCCGAGAAGGAACGTCCCCACTGTGCTGTGGCTAGGAAGCTCAGAGCGCCAGTGCTTGTGGGGCTGTGGAAGAGCTGCCTAGGGAAGGTGATGGCCAGCAAGAGCTTTCAGTGCTAGCCCCTTTGGTGTAGGAGCAGTGGCTGGACGTTTCCGATTTGGGAGCTGGGCTGTGGCTGTGGTGCGAAGGAACGTCCCCACTGTGCTGTGGCTAGGAAGCTCAGAGCGCCAGTGCTTGTGGGGCTGTGGAAGGGCTGCCTAGGGAAGGTGATGGCCAGCAAGAGCTTTCAGTGCTAGCCCCGTTCGTGTCGGAGCAGTGGCTGGACGTTTCCGATTTGGGAGCTGGGCTGTGGCTGTGCTGAGAAGGAACGTCCCCAGTGTGCTGTGGCTAGGAAGCTCAGAGCGCCAGTGCTTGTGGGGCTGTGGAAGGGCTGCCTAGGGAAGGTGATGGCCAGCAAGAGCTTTCAGTGCTAGCCCCTTTGGTGTGGGAGCAGTGGCTGGACGTTTCCGATTTGGGAGCTGGGCTGTGGCTGTGCTGAGAAGGAACGTCCCCACTGTGGTGTGGCTAGGAAGCTCAGAGCGCCAGTGCTTGTGGGGCTGTGGAAGGGCTGCCTAGGGCAGGTGATGGCCAGCAAGAGCTTTCAGTGCTAGCCCCTTTGGTGTGGGAGCAGTGGCTGGACGTTTCGAATTTCGGAGCTGGGCTGTGGCTGTGCCGAGAAGGAACGTCCCCACTGTGCTGTGGCTAGGAAGCTCAGAGCGCCAGTGCTTGTGGGGCTGTGGAAGGGCTGCCTAGGGAAGGTGATGGCCAGCAAGAGCTTTCAGTGCTGGCCCCTTTCGTGTGGGAGCAGTGGCTGGACGTTTTGAATTTCGGAGCTGGGCTGTGGCTGTGCCGAGAAGGAACGTCCCCACTGTGCTGTGGCTAGGAAGCTCAGAGCGCCCTTGCTTGTGGGGCTGTGGAAGGGCTGCCTAGGGAAGGTGATGGCCAGCAAGAGCTTTCAGTGCTAGCCCCTTTGGTGTGGGAGCAGTGGCTGGACGTTTCCGATTTGGGAGCTGGGCTGTGGCTGTGCTGGGAAGGAACGTCCCCAGTGTGCTGTGGCTAGGAAGCTCAGAGCGCCAGTGCTTGTGGGGCTGTGGAAGGGCTGCCTAGGGAAGGTGATGGCCAGCAAGAGCTTTCAGTGCTAGCCCCTTTGGTGTGGGAGCAGTGGCTGGACGTTTCCGATTTGGGAGCTGGGCTGTGGCTGTGCTGAGAAGGAACGTCCCCACTGTGGTGTGGCTAGGAAGCTCAGAGCGCCAGTGCTTGTGGGGCTGTGGAAGGGCTGCCTAGGGCAGGTGATGGCCAGCAAGAGCTTTCAGTGCTAGCCCCTTTGGTGTGGGAGCAGTGGCTGGACGTTTCCGATTTGGGAGCTGGGCTGTGGCTGTGCTGGGAAGGAACGTCCCCACTGTGCTGTGGCTAGGAAGCTCAGAGCGCCAGTGCTTGTGGGGCTGTGGAAGGGCTGCCTAGGGAAGGTGATGGCCAGCAAGAGCTTTCAGTGCTGGCCCCTTTCGTGTGGGAGCAGTGGCTGGACGTTTTGAATTTCGGAGCTGGGCTGTGGCTGTGCCGAGAAGGAACGTCCCCACTGTGCTGTGGCTAGGAAGCTCAGAGCGCCAGTGCTTGTGGGGCTGTGGAAGAGCTGCCTAGGGAAGGTGATGGCCAGCAAGAGCTTTCAGTGCTAGCCCCTTTGGTGTGGGAGCAGTGGCTGGACGTTTCCGATTTGGGAGCTGGGCTGTGGCTGTGGTGAGAAGGAACGTCCCCACTGTGCTGTGGCTAGGAAGCTCAGAGCGCCAGTGCTTGTGGGGCTGTGGAAGGGCTGCCTAGGGAAGGTGATGGCCAGCAAGAGCTTTCAGTGCTAGCCCCGTTCGTGTCGGAGCAGTGGCTGGACGTTTCCGATTTGGGAGCTGGGCTGTGGCTGTGCTGAGAAGGAACGTCCGCAGTGTGCTGTGGCTAGGAAGCTCAGAGCGCCAGTGCTTGTGGGGCTGTGGAAGGGCTGCCTAGGGAAGGTGATGGCCAGCAAGAGCTTTCAGTGCTAGCCCCTTTGGTGTGGGAGCAGTGGCTGGACGTTTCCGATTTGGGAGCTGTGCTGTGGCTGTGCTGAGAAGGAACGTCCCCACTGTGGTGTGGCTAGGAAGCTCAGAGCGCCAGTGCTTGTGGGGCTGTGGAAGGGCTGCCTAGGGAAGGTGATGGCCAGCAAGAGCTTTCAGTGCTAGCCCCTTTGGTGTGGGAGCAGTGGCTGGACGTTTCCGATTTGGGAGCTGGGCTGTGGCTGTGCTGGGAAGGAACGTCCCCACTGTGCTGTGGCTAGGAAGCTCAGAGCGCCAGTGCTTGTGGGGCTGTGGAAGGGCTGCCTAGGGAAGGTGATGGCCAGCAAGAGCTTTCAGTGCTAGCCCCTTTGGTGTGGGAGCAGTGGCTGGACGTTTCCGATTTGGGAGCTGGGCTGTGGCTGTGCTGGGAAGGAACGTCCCCACTGTGGTGTGGCTAGGAAGCTCAGAGCGCCAGTGCTTGTGGGGCTGTGGAAGGGCTGCCTAGGGCAGGTGATGGCCAGCAAGAGCTTTCAGTGCTAGCCCCTTTGGTGTGGGAGCAGTGGCTGGACGTTTCCGATTTGGGAGCTGGGCTGTGGCTGTGCTGGGAAGGAACGTCCCCACTGTGCTGTGGCTAGGAAGCTCAGAGCGCCAGTGCTTGTGGGGCTGTGGAAGGGCTGCCTAGGGAAGGTGATGGCCAGCAAGAGCTTTCAGTGCTGGCCCCTTTCGTGTGGGAGCAGTGGCTGGACGTTTTGAATTTCGGAGCTGGGCTGTGGCTGTGCCGAGAAGGAACGTCCCCAGTGTGCTGTGGCTAGGAAGCTCAGAGCGCCAGTGCTTGTGGGGCTGTGGAAGGGCTGCCTAGGGCAGGTGATGGCCAGCAAGAGCTTTCAGTGCTAGCCCCTTTGGTGTGGGAGCAGTGGCTGGACGTTTCCGATTTGGGAGCTGGGCTGTGGCTGTGCTGGGAAGGAACGTCCCCACTGTGCTGTGGCTAGGAAGCTCAGAGCGCCAGTGCTTGTGGGGCTGTGGAAGGGCTGCCTAGGGAAGGTGATGGCCAGCAAGAGCTTTCAGTGCTGGCCCCTTTCGTGTGGGAGCAGTGGCTGGACGTTTTGAATTTCGGAGCTGGGCTGTGGCTGTGCCGAGAAGGAACGTCCCCACTGTGCTGTGGCTAGGAAGCTCAGAGCGCCAGTGCTTGTGGGGCTGTGGAAGAGCTGCCTAGGGAAGGTGATGGCCAGCAAGAGCTTTCAGTGCTAGCCCCTTTGGTGTGGGAGCAGTGGCTGGACGTTTCCGATTTGGGAGCTGGGCTGTGGCTGTGGTGAGAAGGAACGTCCCCACTGTGCTGTGGCTAGGAAGCTCAGAGCGCCAGTGCTTGTGGGGCTGTGGAAGGGCTGCCTAGGGAAGGTGATGGCCAGCAAGAGCTTTCAGTGCTAGCCCCGTTCGTGTCGGAGCAGTGGCTGGACGTTTCCGATTTGGGAGCTGGGCTGTGGCTGTGCTGAGAAGGAACGTCCCCAGTGTGCTGTGGCTAGGAAGCTCAGAGCGCCAGTGCTTGTGGGGCTGTGGAAGGGCTGCCTAGGGAAGGTGATGGCCAGCAAGAGCTTTCAGTGCTAGCCCCTTTGGTGTGGGAGCAGTGGCTGGACGTTTCCGATTTGGGAGCTGGGCTGTGGCTGTGCTGAGAAGGAACGTCCCCACTGTGGTGTGGCTAGGAAGCTCAGAGCGCCAGTGCTTGTGGGGCTGTGGAAGGGCTGCCTAGGGAAGGTGATGGCCAGCAAGAGCTTTCAGTGCTAGCCCCTTTGGTGTGGGAGCAGTGGCTGGACGTTTCCGATTTGGGAGCTGGGCTGTGGCTGTGCTGGGAAGGAACGTCCCCACTGTGCTGTGGCTAGGAAGCTCAGAGCACCAGTGCTTGTGGGGCTGTGGAAGGGCTGCCTAGGGAAGGTGATGGCCAGCAAGAGCTTTCAGTGCTAGCCCCTTTGGTGTGGGAGCAGTGGCTGGACGTTTCCGATTTGGGAGCTGGGCTGTGGCTGTGCTGGGAAGGAACGTCCCCACTGTGGTGTGGCTAGGAAGCTCAGAGCGCCAGTGCTTGTGGGGCTGTGGAAGGGCTGCCTAGGGCAGGTGATGGCCAGCAAGAGCTTTCAGTGCTAGCCCCTTTGGTGTGGGAGCAGTGGCTGGACGTTTCCGATTTGGGAGCTGGGCTGTGGCTGTGCTGGGAAGGAACGTCCCCACTGTGCTGTGGCTAGGAAGCTCAGAGCGCCAGTGCTTGTGGGGCTGTGGAAGGGCTGCCTAGGGAAGGTGATGGCCAGCAAGAGCTTTCAGTGCTGGCCCCTTTCGTGTGGGAGCAGTGGCTGGACGTTTTGAATTTCGGAGCTGGGCTGTGGCTGTGCCGAGAAGGAACGTCCCCACTGTGCTGTGGCTAGGAAGCTCAGAGCGCCAGTGCTTGTGGGGCTGTGGAAGAGCTGCCTAGGGAAGGTGATGGCCAGCAAGAGCTTTCAGTGCTAGCCCCTTTGGTGTGGGAGCAGTGGCTGGACGTTTCCGATTTGGGAGCTGGGCTGTGGCTGTGGTGCGAAGGAACGTCCCCACTGTGCTGTGGCTAGGAAGCTCAGAGCGCCAGTGCTTGTGGGGCTGTGGAAGGGCTGCCTAGGGAAGGTGATGGCCAGCAAGAGCTTTCAGTGCTAGCCCCGTTCGTGTCGGAGCAGTGGCTGGACGTTTCCGATTTGGGAGCTGGGCTGTGGCTGTGCTGAGAAGGAACGTCCCCACTGTGCTGTGGCTAGGAAGCTCAGAGCGCCAGTGCTTGTGGGGCTGTGGAAGGGCTGCCTAGGGAAGGTGATGGCCAGCAAGAGCTTTCAGTGCTAGCCCCTTTGGTGTGGGAGCAGTGGCTGGACGTTTTGAATTTCGGAGCTGGGCTGTGGCTGTGCCGAGAAGGAACGTCCCCACTGTGCTGTGGCTAGGAAGCTCAGAGCGCCAGTGCTTGTGGGGCTGTGGAAGAGCTGCCTAGGGAAGGTGATGGCCAGCAAGAGCTTTCAGTGCTAGCCCCTTTGGTGTGGGAGCAGTGGCTGGACGTTTCCGATTTGGGAGCTGGGCTGTGGCTGTGGTGCGAAGGAACGTCCCCACTGTGCTGTGGCTAGGAAGCTCAGAGCGCCAGTGCTTGTGGGGCTGTGGAAGGGCTGCCTAGGGAAGGTGATGGCCAGCAAGAGCTTTCAGTGCTAGCCCCGTTCGTGTCGGAGCAGTGGCTGGACGTTTCCGATTTGGGAGCTGGGCTGTGGCTGTGCTGAGAAGGAACGTCCCCACTGTGCTGTGGCTAGGAAGCTCAGAGCGCCAGTGCTTGTGGGGCTGTGGAAGGGCTGCCTAGGGAAGGTGATGGCCAGCAAGAGCTTTCAGTGCTAGCCCCTTTGGTGTGGGAGCAGTGGCTGGACGTTTCCGATTTGGGAGCTGGGCTGTGGCTGTGGTGCGAAGGAACGTCCCCACTGTGCTGTGGCTAGGAAGCTCAGAGCGCCAGTGCTTGTGGGGCTGTGGAAGGGCTGCCTAGGGAAGGTGATGGCCAGCAAGAGCTTTCAGTGCTAGCCCCGTTCGTGTCGGAGCAGTGGCTGGACGTTTCCGATTTGGGAGCTGGGCTGTGGCTGTGCTGAGAAGGAACGTCCCCACTGTGCTGTGGCTAGGAAGCTCAGAGCGCCAGTGCTTGTGGGGCTGTGGAAGGGCTGCCTAGGGAAGGTGATGGCCAGCAAGAGCTTTCAGTGCTAGCCCCTTTGGTGTGGGAGCAGTGGCTGGACGTTTCCGATTTGGGAGCTGGGCTGTGGCTGTGCTGAGAAGGAACGTCCCCACTGTGGTGTGGCTAGGAAGCTCAGAGCGCCAGTGCTTGTGGGGCTGTGGAAGGGCTGCCTAGGGAAGGTGATGGCCAGCAAGAGCTTTCAGTGCTAGCCCCTTTGGTGTGGGAGCAGTGGCTGGACGTTTCCGATTTGGGAGCTGGGCTGTGGCTGTGCTGGGAAGGAACGTCCCCACTGTGCTGTGGCTAGGAAGCTCAGAGCGCCAGTGCTTGTGGGGCTGTGGAAGGGCTGCCTAGGGAAGGTGATGGCCAGCAAGAGCTTTCAGTGCTGTCCCCTTTCGTGTGGGAGCAGTGGCTGGACGTTGTGAATTTCGGAGCTGGGCTGTGGCTGTGCCGAGAAGGAACGTCCCCACTGTGCTGTGGCTAGGAAGCTCAGAGCGCCAGTGCTTGTGGGGCTGTGGAAGGGCTGCCTAGGGAAGGTGATGGCCAGCAAGAGCTTTCAGTGCTAGCCCCGTTCGTGTCGGAGCAGTGGCTGGACGTTTCCGATTTGGGAGCTGGGCTGTGGCTGTGCTGGGAAGGAACGTCCCCAGTGTGCTGTGGCTAGGAAGCTCAGAGCGCCAGTGCTTGTGGGGCTGTGGAAGGGCTGCCTAGGGAAGGTGATGGCCAGCAAGAGCTTTCAGTGCTGGCCCCTTTCGTGTGGGAGCAGTGGCTGGACGTTTTGAATTTCGGAGCTGGGCTGTGGCTGTGCCGAGAAGGAACGTCCCCACTGTGCTGTGCCTAGGAAGCTCAGAGCGCCAGTGCTTGTGGGGCTGTGGAAGAGCTGCCTAGGGAAGGTGATGGCCAGCAAGAGCTTTCAGTGCTAGCCCCTTTGGTGTGGGAGCAGTGGCTGGACGTTTCCGATTTGGGAGCTGGGCTGTGGCTGTGCTGAGAAGGAACGTCCCCACTGTGGTGTGGCTAGGAAGCTCAGAGCGCCAGTGCTTGTGGGGCTGTGGAAGGGCTGCCTAGGGCAGGTGATGGCCAGCAAGAGCTTTCAGTGCTAGCCCCTTTGGTGTGGGAGCAGTGGCTGGACGTTTCCGATTTGGGAGCTGGGCTGTGGCTGTGCTGGGAAGGAACGTCCCCACTGTGCTGTGGCTAGGAAGCTCAGAGCGCCAGTGCTTGTGGGGCTGTGGAAGGGCTGCCTAGGGAAGGTGATGGCCAGCAAGAGCTTTCAGTGCTGGCCCCTTTCGTGTGGGAGCAGTGGCTGGACGTTTTGAATTTCGGAGCTGGGCTGTGGCTGTGCCGAGAAGGAACGTCCCCACTGTGCTGTGCCTAGGAAGCTCAGAGCGCCAGTGCTTGTGGGGCTGTGGAAGAGCTGCCTAGGGAAGGTGATGGCCAGCAAGAGCTTTCAGTGCTAGCCCCTTTGGTGTAGGAGCAGTGGCTGGACGTTTCCGATTTGGGAGCTGGGCTGTGGCTGTGCCGAGAAGGAACGTCCCCACTGTGCTGTGGCTAGGAAGCTCAGAGCGCCAGTGCTTGTGGGGCTGTGGAAGGGCTGCCTAGGGAAGGTGATGGCCAGCAAGAGCTTTCAGTGCTAGCCCCTTTGGTGTAGGAGCAGTGGCTGGACGTTTCCGATTTGGGAGCTGGGCTGTGGCTGTGCTGAGAAGGAACGTCCCCAGTGTGCTGTGGCTAGGAAGCTCAGAGCGCCAGTGCTTGTGGGGCTGTGGAAGGGCTGCCTAGGGAAGGTGATGGCCAGCAAGAGCTTTCAGTGCTAGCCCCTTTGGTGTGGGAGCAGTGGCTGGACGTTTCCGATTTGGGAGCTGGGCTGTGGCTATGCTGAGAAGGAACGTCCCCACTGTGGTGTGGCTAGGAAGCTCAGAGCGCCAGTGCTTGTGGGGCTGTGGAAGGGCTGCCTAGGGAAGGTGATGGCCAGCAAGAGCTTTCAGTGCTAGCCCCTTTGGTGTGGGAGCAGTGGCTGGACGTTTCCGATTTGGGAGCTGGGCTGTGGCTCTGCTGGGAAGGAACGTCCCCACTGTGCTGTGGCTAGGAAGCTCAGAGCGCCAGTGCTTGTGGGGCTGTGGAAGGGCTGCCTAGGGAAGGTGATGGCCAGCAAGAGCTTTCAGTGCTGGCCCCTTTCGTGTGGGAGCAGTGGCTGGACGTTTTGAATTTCGGAGCTGGGCTGTGGCTGTGCCGAGAAGGAACGTCCCCACTGTGCTGTGGCTAGGAAGCTCAGAGCGCCAGTGCTTGTGGGGCTGTGGAAGGGCTGCCTAGGGCAGGTGATGGCCAGCAAGAGCTTTCAGTGCTGGCCCCTTTGGTGTGGGAGCAGTGGCTGGACGTTTCCGATTTGGGAGCTGGGCCCTGGCTGTGCTGGGAAGGAACGTCCCCACTGTGCTGTGGCTAGGAAGCTCAGAGCGCCAGTGCTTGTGGGGCTGTGGAAGGGCTGCCTAGGGAAGGTGATGGCCAGCAAGAGCTTTCAGTGCTAGCCCCTTTGGTGTGGGAGCAGTGGCTGGACGTTTCCGATTTGGGAGCTGGGCTGTGGGTGTGCCGAGAAGGAACGTTCCCACTGTGCTGTGGCTAGGAAGCTCAGAGCGCCCGTGCTTGTGGGGCTGTGGAAGGGCTGCCTAGGGAAGGTGATGGCCAGCAAGAGCTTTCAGTGCTGGCCCCTTTCGTGTGGGAGCAGTGGCTGGACGTTTTGAATTTCGGAGCTGGGCTGTGGCTGTGCCGAGAAGGAACGTCCCCACTGTGCTGTGGCTAGGAAGCTCAGAGCGCCAGTGCTTGTGGGGCTGTGGAAGGGCTGCCTAGGGAAGGTGAGGGCCAGCAAGAGCTTTCAGTGCTAGCCCCTTTCGTGTGGGAGCAGTGGCTGGACGTTTCCGATTTGGGAGCTGGGCTGTGGCTGTGCTGAGAAGGAACGTCCCCAGTGTGCTGTGGCTAGGAAGCTCAGAGCGCCAGTGCTTGTGGGGCTGTGGAAGGGCTGCCTAGGGCAGGTGATGGCCAGCAAGAGCTTTCAGTGCTAGCCCCTTTGGTGTGGGAGCAGTGGCTGGACGTTTCCGATTTGGGAGCTGGGCTGTGGCTGTGCTGGGAAGGAACGTCCCCAGTGTGCTGTGGCTAGGAAGCTCAGAGCGCCCGTGCTTGTGGGGCTGTGGAAGGGCTGCCTAGGGAAGGTGATGGCCAGCAAGAGCTTTCAGTGCTGGCCCCTTTCGTGTGGGAGCAGTGGCTGGACGTTTCCGATTTGGGAGCTGGGCTGTGGCTGTGCTGAGAAGGAACGTCCCCACTGTGGTGTGGCTAGGAAGCTCAGAGCGCCAGTGCTTGTGGGGCTGTGGAAGGGCTGCCTAGGGAAGGTGATGGCCAGCAAGAGCTTTCAGTGCTGGCCCCTTTGGTGTGGGAGCAGTGGCTGGACATTTCCGATTTGGGAGCTGGGCTGTGGCTGTGCTGAGAAGGAACGTCCCCACTGTGGTGTGGCTAGGAAGCTCAGAGCGCCAGTGCTTGTGGGGCTGTGGAAGGGCTGCCTAGGGAAGGTGATGGCCAGCAAGAGCTTTCAGTGCTAGCCCCTTTGGTGTGGGAGCAGTGGCTGGACGTTTCCGATTTGGGAGCTGGGCTGTGGCTGTGCCGAGAAGGAACGTCCCCAGTGTGCTGTGGCTAGGAAGCTCAGAGCGCCAGTGCTTGTGGGGCTGTGGAAGGGCTGCCTAGGGAAGGAGATGGCCAGCAAGAGCTTTCAGTGCTGGCCCCTTTGGTGTGGGAGCAGTGGCTGGACGTTTCGAATTTCGGAGCTGGGCTCTGGCTGTGCCGAGAAGGAACGTCCCCAGTGTGCTGTGGCTAGGAAGCTCAGAGCGCCAGTGCTTGTGGGGCTGTGGAAGGGCTGCCTAGGGAAGGTGATGGCCAGCAAGAGCTTTCAGTGCTAGCCCCTTTCGTGTGGGAGCAGTGGCTGGACGTTTCCGATTTGGGAGCTGGGCTGTGGCTGTGCTGAGAAGGAACGTCCCCACTTTGGTGTGGCTAGGAAGCTCAGAGCGCCAGTGCTTGTGGGGCTGTGGAAGGGCTGCCTAGGGAAGGTGATGGCCAGCAAGAGCTTTCAGTGCTAGCCCCTTTGGTGTGGGAGCAGTGGCTGGACGTTTCCGATTTGGGAGCTGGGCTGTGGCTGTGCTGGGAAGGAACGTCCCCACTGTGCTGTGGCTAGGAAGCTCAGAGCGCCAGTGCTTGTGGGGCTGTGGAAGGGCTGCCTAGGGAAGGTGATGGCCAGCAAGAGCTTTCAGTGCTGGCCCCTTTCGTGTGGGAGCAGTGGCTGGACGTTTTGAATTTCGGAGCTGGGCTGTGGCTGTGCCGAGAAGGAACGTCCCCACTGTGCTGTGCCTAGGAAGCTCAGAGCGCCAGTGCTTGTGGGGCTGTGGAAGAGCTGCCTTGGGAAGGTGATGGCCAGCAAGAGCTTTCAGTGCTAGCCCCTTTGGTGTAGGAGCAGTGGCTGGACGTTTCCAATTTGGGAGCTGGGCTGTGGCTGTGGTGCGAAGGAACGTCCCCACTGTGCTGTGGCTAGGAAGCTCAGAGCGCCAGTGCTTGTGGGGCTGTGGAAGGGCTGCCTAGGGAAGGTGATGGCCAGCAAGAGCTTTCAGTGCTAGCCCCGTTCGTGTCGGAGCAGTGGCTGGACGTTTCCGATTTGGGAGCTGGGCTGTGGCTGTGCTGAGAAGGAACGTCCCCAGTGTGCTGTGGCTAGGAAGCTCAGAGCGCCAGTGCTTGTGGGGCTGTGGAAGGGCTGCCTAGGGAAGGTGATGGCCAGCAAGAGCTTTCAGTGCTAGCCCCTTTGGTGTGGGAGCAGTGGCTGGACGTTTCCGATTTGGGAGCTGGGCTGTGGCTGTGCTGAGAAGGAACGTCCCCACTGTGCTGTGGCTAGGAAGCTCAGAGCGCCAGTGCTTGTGGGGCTGTGGAAGGGCTGCCTAGGGAAGGTGATGGCCAGCAAGAGCTTTCAGTGCTAGCCCCTTTGGTGTGGGAGCAGTGGCTGGACGTTTCCGATTTGGGAGCTGGGCTGTGGCTGTGCTGGGAAGGAACGTCCCCACAGTGCTGTGGCTAGGAAGCTCAGAGCGCCAGTGCTTGTGGGGCTGTGGAAGGGCTGCCTAGGGAAGGTGATGGCCAGCAAGAGCTTTCAGTGCTGGCCCCTTTCGTGTGGGAGCAGTGGCTGGACGTTTTGAATTTCGGAGCTGGGCTGTGGCTGTGCCGAGAAGGAACGTCCCCACTGTGCTGTGGCTAGGAAGCTCAGAGCGCCAGTGCTTGTGGGGCTGTGGAAGGGCTGCCTAGGGAAGGTGATGGCCAGCAAGAGCTTTCAGTGCTGGCCCCTTTGGTGTGGGAGCAGTGGCTGGACGTTTCCGATTTGGGAGCTGGGCCCTGGCTGTGCTGGGAAGGAACGTCCCCAGTGTGCTGTGGCTAGGAAGCTCAGAGCGCCAGTGCTTGTGGGGCTGTGGAAGGGCTGCCTAGGGAAGGTGATGGCCAGCAAGAGCTTTCAGTGCTAGCCCCTTTGGTGTGGGAGCAGTGGCTGGACGTTTCCGATTTGGGAGCTGGGCTGTGGGTGTGCCGAGAAGGAACGTTCCCACTGTGCTGTGGCTAGGAAGCTCAGAGCGCCCGTGCTTGTGGGGCTGTGGAAGGGCTGCCTAGGGAAGGTGATGGCCAGCAAGAGCTTTCAGTGCTAGCCCCTTTGGTGTGGGAGCAGTGGCTGGACGTTTCGAATTTCGGAGCTGGGCTGTGGCTGTGCCGAGAAGGAACGTCCCCACTGTGCTGTGGCTAGGAAGCTCAGAGCGCCAGTGCTTGTGGGGCTGTGGAAGGGCTGCCTAGGGAAGGTGATGGCCAGCAAGAGCTTTCAGTGCTGGCCCCTTTCGTGTCGGAGCAGTGGCTGGACGTTTCCGATTTGGGAGCTGGGCCCTGGCTGTGCTGGGAAGGAACGTCCCCACTGTGCTGTGGCTAGGAAGCTCAGAGCGCCAGTGCTTGTGGGGCTGTGGAAGGGCTGCCTAGGGAAGGTGATGGCCAGCAAGAGCTTTCAGTGCTGGCCCCTTTCGTGTGGGAGCAGTGGCTGGACGTTTTGAATTTCGGAGCTGGGCTGTGGCTGTGCCGAGAAGGAACGTCCCCACTGTGCTGTGGCTAGGAAGCTCAGAGCGCCAGTGCTTGTGGGGCTGTCGAAGGGCTGCCTAGGGAAGGTGAGGGCCAGCAAGAGCTTTCAGTGCTAGCCCCTTTCGTGTCGGAGCAGTGGCTGGACGTTTCCGATTTGGGAGCTGGGCTGTGGCTCTGGTGCGAAGGAACGTCCCCACTGTGCTGTGGCTAGGAAGCTCAGAGCGCCAGTGCTTGTGGGGCTGTGGAAGGGCTGCCTAGGGCAGGTGATGGCCAGCAAGAGCTTTCAGTGCTGGCCCCTTTGGTGTGGGAGCAGTGGCTGGACGTTTCCGATTTGGGAGCTGGGCTGTGGCTGTGCTGAGAAGGAACGTCCCCACTGTGGTGTGGGTAGGAAGCTCAGAGCGCCAGTGCTTGTGGGGCTGTGGAAGGGCTGCCTAGGGAAGGTGATGGCCAGCAAGAGCTTTCAGTGCTAGCCCCTTTGGTGTAGGAGCAGTGGCTGGACGTTTCCGATTTGGGAGCTGGGCTGTGGCTGTGCTGAGAAGGAACGTCCCCACTGTGGTGTGGCTAGGAAGCTCAGAGCGCCAGTGCTTGTGGGGCTGTGGAAGGGCTGCCTAGGGAAGGTGATGGCCAGCAAGAGCTTTCAGTGCTAGCCCCTTTCGTGTGGGAGCAGTGGCTGGACGTTTCCGATTTGGGAGCTGGGCTGTGGCTGTGCCGAGAAGGAACGTCCCCAGTGTGCTGTGGCTAGGAAGCTCAGAGCGCCAGTGCTTGTGGGGCTGTGGAAGGGCTGCCTAGGGAAGGAGATGGCCAGCAAGAGCTTTCAGTGCTGGCCCCTTTCGTGTGGGAGCAGTGGCTGGACGTTTCGAATTTCGGAGCTGGGCTCTGGCTGTGCCGAGAAGGAACGTCCCCAGTGTGCTGTGGCTAGGAAGCTCAGAGCGCCAGTGCTTGTGGGGCTGTGGAAGGGCTGCCTAGGGAAGGTGATGGCCAGCAAGAGCTTTCAGTGCTAGCCCCTTTGGTGTGGGAGCAGTGGCTGGACGTTTCCGATTTGGGAGCTGGGCTGTGGCTGTGCTGAGAAGGAACGTCCCCACTGTGCTGTGGCTAGGAAGCTCAGAGCGCCAGTGCTTGTGGGGCTGTGGAAGGGCTGCCTAGGGAAGGTGATGGCCAGCAAGAGCTTTCAGTGCTAGCCCCTTTGGTGTGGGAGCAGTGGCTGGACGTTTCCGATTTGGGAGCTGGGCTGTGGCTGTGCCGAGAAGGAACGTCCCCACTGTGGTGTGGCTAGGAAGCTCAGAGCGCCAGTGCTTGTGGGGCTGTGGAAGGGCTGCCTAGGGAAGGTGATGGCCAGCAAGAGCTTTCAGTGCTAGGCCCTTTGGTGTGGGAGCAGTGGCTGGACGTTTCCGATTTGGGAGCTGGGCTGTGGCTGTGCCGAGAAGGAACGTCCCCACTGTACTGTGGCTAGGAAGCTCAGAGCGCCAGTGCTTGTGGGGCTGTGGAAGGGCTGCCTAGGGCAGGTGATGGCCAGCAAGAGCTTTCAGTGCTGGCCCCTTTGGTGTGGGAGCAGTGGCTGGACGTTTTGAATTTCGGAGCTGGGCTGTGGCTGTGCCGAGAAGGAACGTCCCCACTGTGCTGTGGCTAGGAAGCTCAGAGCGCCAGTGCTTGTGGGGCTGTGGAAGGGCTGCCTAGGGAAGGTGATGGCCAGCAAGAGCTTTCAGTGCTAGCCCCTTTGTTGTAGGAGCAGTGGCTGGACGTTTCCGATTTGGGAGCTGGGCTGTGGCTGTGCCGAGAAGGAACGTCCCCACTGTGCTGTGGCTAGGAAGCTCAGAGCGCCAGTGCTTGTGGGGCTGTGGAAGGGCTGCCTAGGGAAGGTGATGGCCAGCAAGAGCTTTCAGTGGTAGCCCCTTTCGTGTGGGAGCAGTGGCTGGACGTTTCCGATTTGGGAGCTTAGCTGTGGCTGTGCTGAGAAGGAACGTCCCCAGTGTGCTGTGGCTAGGAAGCTCAGAGCGCCCGTGCTTGTGGGGCTGTGGAAGGGCTGCCTAGGGAAGGTGATGGCCAGCAAGAGCTTTCAGTGCTAGCCCCTTTGGTGTGGGAGCAGTGGCTGGACATTTCCGATTTGGGAGCTGGGCCCTGGCTGTGCTGGGAAGGAACGTCCCCAGTCTGCTGCGGCTAGGAAGCTCAGAGCGCCAGTGCTTGTGGGGCTGTGGAAGGGCTGCCTAGGGAAGGTGATGGCCAGCAAGAGCTTTCAGTGCTAGCCCCTTTGGTGTGGGAGCAGTGGCTGGACGTTTCCGATTTGGGAGCTGGGCTGTGGCTGTGCTGGGAAGGAACGTGCCCACTGTGCTGTGGCTAGGAAGCTCAGAGCGCCAGTGCTTGTGGGGCTGTGGAAGGGCTGCCTAGGGAAGGTGATGGTCAGCAAGAGCTTTCAGTGCTAGCCCCTTTGGTGTGGGAGCAGTGGCTGGACGTTGTGAATTTCGGAGCTGGGCTCTGGCTGTGCCGAGAAGGAACGTCCCCACTGTGCTGTGGCTAGGAAGCTCAGAGCGCCCGTGCTTGTGGGGCTGTGGAAGGGCTGCCTAGGGAAGGTGATGGCCAGCAAGAGCTTTCAGTGCTGGCCCCTTTGGTGTGGGAGCAGTGGCTGGACGTTTCCGATTTGGGAGCTGGGCCCTGGCTGTGCTGGGAAGGAACGTCCCCACTGTGCTGTGCCTAGGAAGCTCAGAGCGCCAGTGCTTGTGGGGCTGTGGAAGGGCTGCCTAGGGAAGGTGAGGGCCAGCAAGAGCTTTCAGTGCTAGCCCCTTTGGTGTGGGAGCAGTGGCTGGACGTTTTGAATTTCGGAGCTGGGCTGTGGCTGTGCCGAGAAGGAACGTCCCCACTATGCTGTGGCTAGGAAGCTCAGAGCGCCAGTGCTTGTGGGGCTGTGGAAGGGCTGCCTAGGGAAGGTGAGGGCCAGCAAGAGCTTTCAGTGCTAGCCCCTTTCGTGTGGGAGCAGGGTCTGGACGTTTGCGATTTGGGAGCTGGGCCCTGGCTGTGCTGGGAAGGAACGTCCCCAGTGTGCTGTGGCTAGGAAGCTCAGAGCGCCAGTGCTTGTGGGGCTGTGGAAGGGCTGCCTAGGGAAGGTGAGGGCCAGCAAGAGCTTTCAGTGCTAGCCCCTTTGGTGTGGGAGCAGTGGCTGGACGTTTCGAAGTTCGGAGCTGGGCTGTGGCTGTGCCGAGAAGGAACGTCCCCACTGTGCTGTGGCTAGGAAGCTCAGAGCGCCAGTGCTTGTGGGGCTGTGGAAGGGCTGGCTAGGGAAGGTGAGGGCCAGCAAGAGCTTTCAGTGCTAGCCCCTTTGGTGTGGGAGCAGTGCCTGGACGTTTCCGATTTGGGAGCTGGGCCCTGGCTGTGCTGGGAAGGAACGTCCCCACTGTGCTGTGGCTAGGAAGCTCAGAGCGCCAGTGCTTGTGGGGCTGTGGAAGGGCTGCCTAGGGAAGGTGATGGCCAGCAAGAGCTTTCAGTGCTGGCCCCTTTGGTGTGGGAGCAGTGGCTGGACGTTTCCGATTTGGGAGCTGGGCTCTGGCTGTGGTGAGAAGGAACGTCCCCACTGTGCTGTGGCTAGGAAGCTCAGAGCGCCAGTGCTTGTGGGGCTGTGGAAGGGCTGCCTAGGGAAGGTGATGGCCAGCAAGAGCTTTCAGTGCTAACCCCTTTGGTGTGGGAGCAGTGGCTGGACGTTTCCGATTTGGGACCTGGGTTGTGGCTGTGCTGAGAAGGAACGTCCCCACTGTGCTGTGACTAGGAAGCTCAGAGCGCCCGTGCTTGTGGGGCTGTGGAAGGGCTTCCTAGGGAAGGAGATGGCCAGCAAGAGCTTTCAGGGCTAGCCCCTTTGGTGTGGGAGCAGTGGCTGGACGTTTCGAATTTCGGAGCTGGGCTGTGGCTGTGCTGAGAAGGAACGTCCCCACTGTGCTGTGGCTAGGAAGCTCAGAGCGCCAGTGCTTGTGGGGCTGTGGAAGGGCTGCCTAGGGAAGGTGATGGCCAGCAAGAGCTTTCAGTGCTGGCCCCTTTGGTGTGGGAGCAGTGGCTGGACGTTTTGAATTTCGGAGCTGGGCTCTGGCTGTGGTGAGAAGGAACGTCCCCACTGTGCTGTGGCTAGGAAGCTCAGAGCGCCAGTGCTTGTGGGGCTGTGGAAGGGCTGCCTAGGGAAGGTGATGGCCAGCAAGAGCTTTCAGTGCTAACCCCTTTGGTGTGGGAGCAGTGGCTGGACGTTTCCGATTTGGGACCTGGGTTGTGGCTGTGCTGGGAAGGAACGTCCCCACTGTGCTGTGGCTAGGAAGCTCAGAGCGCCCGTGCTTGTGGGGCTGTGGAAGGGCTGCCTAGGGAAGATGAGGGCCAGCAAGAGCTTTCAGTGCTGGCCCCTTTGGTGTGGGAGCAGTGGCTGGACGTTTTGAATTTCGGAGCTGGGCTGTGGCTGTGCCGAGAAGGAACGTCCCCACTGTGCTGTGGCTAGGAAGCTCAGAGCGCCAGTGCTTGTGGGGCTGTGGAAGGGCTGCCTAGGGAAGGTGATGGCCAGCAAGAGCTTTCAGTGCTAGCCCCTTTGGTGTGGGAGCAGTGGCTGGACGTTTCCGATTTGGGAGCTGGGCTGTGGCTGTGCCGAGAAGGAACGTCCCCACTGTGCTGTGGCTAGGAAGCTCAGAGCGCCAGTGCTTGTGGGGCTGTGGAAGGGCTGCCTAGGGAAGGTGATGGCCAGCAAGAGCTTTCAGTGCTGGCCCCTTTGGTGTGGGAGCAGTGGCTGGACGTTTCCGATTTGGGAGCTGGGCCCTGGCTGTGCTGGGAAGGAACGTCCCCAGTGTGCTGTGGCTAGGAAGCTCAGAGCGCCAGTGCTTGTGGGGCTGTGGAAGGGCTGCCTAGGGAAGGTGATGGCCAGCAAGAGCTTTCAGTGCTGTCCCCTTTGGTGTGGGAGCAGTGGCTGGACGTTTCCGATTTGGGACCTGGGCTGTGGGTGTGCCGAGAAGGAACGTTCCCACTGTGCTGTGGCTAGGAAGCTCAGAGCGCCCGTGCTTGTGGGGCTGTGGAAGGGCTGCCTAGGGAAGGTGATGGCCAGCAAGAGCTTTCAGTGCTAGCCCCTTTCGTGTGGGAGCAGTGGCTGGACGTTTCCGATTTGGGAGCTGGGCTGTGGCTGTGCCGAGAAGGAACGTCCCCACTGTACTGTGCCTAGGAAGCTCAGAGCGCCAGTGCTTGTGGGGCTGTGGAAGGGCTGCCTAGGGAAGGTGAGGGCCAGCAAGAGCTTTCAGTGCTAGCCCCTTTGGTGTGGGAGCAGTGGCTGGACGTTTTGAATTTCGGAGCTGGGCTGTGGCTGTGCCGAGAAGGAACGTCCCCACTGTGCTGTGGCTAGGAAGCTCAGAGCGCCAGTGCTTGTGGGGCTGTGGAAGGGCTGCCTAGGGAAGGTGAGGGCCAGCAAGAGCTTTCAGTGCTAGCCCCTTTCGTGTGGGAGCAGTGGCTGGACGTTTGCGATTTGGGAGCTGGGCCCTGGCTGTGCTGGGAAGGAACGTCCCCACTGTGCTGTGGCTAGGAAGCTCAGAGCGCCAGTGCTTGTGGGGCTGTGGAAGGGCTGCCTAGGGAAGGTGAGGGCCAGCAAGAGCTTTCAGTGCTAGCCCCTTTGGTGTGGGAGCAGTGGCTGGACGTTTTGAATTTCGGAGCTGGGCTGTGGCTGTGCCGAGAAGGAACGTCCCCACTGTGCTGTGGCTAGGAAGCTCAGAGCGCCAGTGCTTGTGGGGCTGTGGAAGGGCTGCCTAGGGAAGGTGATGGCCAGCAAGAGCTTTCAGTGCTAGCCCCTTTGGTGTGGGAGCAGTGGCTGGACGTTTCCGATTTGGGAGCTGGGCTGTGGCTGTGCCGAGAAGGAACGTCCCCACTGTGCTGTGGCTAGGAAGCTCAGAGCGCCAGTGCTTGTGGGGCTGTGGAAGGGCTGCCTAGGGAAGGTGAGGGCCAGCAAGAGCTTTCAGTGCTGGCCCCTTTGGTGTGGGAGCAGTGGCTGGACGTTTCCGATTTGGGAGCTGGGCTCTGGCTGTGGTGAGAAGGAACGTCCCCACTGTGCTGTGGCTAGGAAGCTCAGAGCGCCAGTGCTTGTGGGGCTGTGGAAGGGCTGCCTAGCGAAGGTGATGGCCAGCAAGAGCTTTCAGTGCTAACCCCTTTGGTGTGGGAGCAGTGGCTGGACGTTTCCGATTTGGGACCTGGGTTGTGGCTGTGCTGAGAAGGAACGTCCCAACTGTGCTGTGACTAGGAAGCTCTGAGCGCCCGTGCTTGTGGGGCTGTGGAAGGGCTTCCTAGGGAAGGAGATGGCCAGCAAGAGCTTTCAGTGCTAGCCCCTTTGGTGTGGGAGCAGTGGCTGGACGTTTCGAATTTCGGAGCTGGGCTCTGGCTGTGCCGAGAAGGAACGTCCCCACTGTGCTGTGGCTAGGAAGCTCAGAGCGCCAGTGCTTGTGGGGCTGTGGAAGGGCTGCCTAGGGAAGGTGATGGCCAGCAAGAGCTTTCAGTGCTGGCCCCTTTGGTGTGGGAGCAGTGGCTGGACGTTTTGAATTTCGGAGCTGGGCTGTGGCTGTGCCGAGAAGGAACGTCCCCACTGTGCTGTGGCTAGGAAGCTCAGAGCGCCAGTGCTTGTGGGGCTGTGGAAGGGCTGCCTAGGGAAGGTGATGGCCAGCAAGAGCTTTCAGTGCTAGCCCCTTTGGTGTGGGAGCAGTGGCTGGACGTTTCCGATTTGGGAGCTGGGCTCTGGCTGTGGTGAGAAGGAACGTCCCCACTGTGCTGTGGCTAGGAAGCTCAGAGCGGCAGTGCTTGTGGGGCTGTGGAAGGGCTGCCTAGGGAAGGTGATGGCCAGCAAGAGCTTTCAGTGCTAACCCCTTTGGTGTGGGAGCAGTGGCTGGACGTTTCCGATTTGGGACCTGGGTTGTGGCTGTGCTGAGAAGGAACGTCCCCACTGTGCTGTGACTAGGAAGCTCAGAGCGCCCGTGCTTGTGGGGCTGTGGAAGGGCTGCCTAGGGAAGATGAGGGCCAGCAAGAGCTTTCAGTGCTAGCCCCTTTGGTGTGGGAGCAGTGGCTGGACGTTTCCGATTTGGGACCTGGGCGCTGGCTGTGCTGGGAAGGAACGTCCCCAGTGTGCTGTGGCTAGGAAGCTCAGAGCGCCAGTGCTTGTGGGGCTGTGGAAGGGCTGCCTAGGAAAGGTGATGGCCAGCAAGAGCTTTCAGTGCTGGCCCCTTTGGTGTGGGAGCAGTGGCTGGACGTTTTGAATTTCGGAGCTGGGCTGTGGCTGTGCCGAGAAGGAACGTCCCCACTGTGCTGTGGCTAGGAAGCTCAGAGCGCCAGTGCTTGTGGGGCTGTGGAAGGGCTGCCTAGGGAAGGTGATGGCCAGCAAGAGCTTTCAGTGCTAGCCCCTTTGGTGTGGGAGCAGTGGCTGGACGTTTCCGATTTGGGAGCTGGGCTGTGGCTGTGCCGAGAAGGAACGTCCCCACTGTGCTGTGGCTAGGAAGCTCAGAGCGGCAGTGCTTGTGGGGCTGTGGAAGGGCTGCCTAGGGAAGGTGATGGCCAGCAAGAGCTTTCAGTGCTGGCCCCTTTGGTGTGGGAGCAGTGGCTGGACGTTTCCGATTTGGGAGCTGGGCTCTGGCTGTGGTGAGAAGGAACGTCCCCAGTGTGCTGTGGCTAGGAAGCTCAGAGCGCCAGTGCTTGTGGGGCTGTGGAAGGGCTGCCTAGGGAAGGTGATGGCCAGCAAGAGCTTTCAGTGCTAGCCCCTTTGGTGTGGGAGCAGTGGCTGGACGTTTCCGATTTGGGAGCTGGGCTGTGGCTGTGCTGAGAAGGAACGTCCCCACTGTGGTGTGGCTAGGAAGCTCAGAGCGCCAGTGGTTGTGGGGCTGTGGAAGGGCTGCCTAGGGAAGGAGATGGCCAGCAAGAGCTTTCAGTGCTAGCCCCTTTGGTGTGGGAGCAGTGGCTGGACGTTTCCGATTTGGGAGCTGGGCTGTGGCTGTGCCGAGAAGGAACGTCCCCACTGTGCTGTGGCTAGGAAGCTCAGAGCGCCAGTGCTTGTGGGGCTGTGGAAGGGCTGCCTAGGGAAGGTGATGGCCAGCAAGAGCTTTCAGTGCTGGCCCCTTTCGTGTGGGAGCAGTGGCTGGACGTTTCGAATTTCGGAGCTGGGCTGTGGCTGTGCCGAGAAGGAACGTCCCCACTGTGCTGTGGCTAGGAAGCTCAGAGCGCCAGTGCTTGTCGGGCTGTGGAAGGGCTGCCTAGGGAAGGTGATGGCCAGCAAGAGCTTTCAGTGCTAGCCCCTTTGGTGTGGGAGCAGTGGCTGGACGTTTCCGATTTGGGACCTGGGTTGTGGCTGTGCTGAGAAGGAACGTCCCCACTGTGCTGTGACTAGGAAGCTCAGAGCGCCCGTGCTTGTGGGGCTGTGGAAGGGCTGCCTAGGGAAGGTGAGGGCCAGCAAGAGCTTTCAGTGCTAGCCCCTTTGGTGTGGGAGCAGTGGCTGGACGTTTTGAATTTCGGAGCTGGGCTCTGGCTGTGCCGAGAAGGAACGTCCCCACTGTGCTGTGGCTAGGAAGCTCAGAGCGCCAGTGCTTGTGGGGCTGTGGAAGGGCTGCCTAGGGAAGGTGATGGCCAGCAAGAGCTTTCAGTGCTGGCCCCTTTCGTGTGGGAGCAGTGGCTGGACGTTTCCGATTTGGGAACTGGGCTCTGGCTGTGGTGAGAAGGATCGTCCCCACTGTGCTGTGGCTAGGAAGCTCAGAGCGCCAGTGCTTGTGGGGCTGTGGAAGGGCTGCCTAGGGAAGGTGATGGCCAGCAAGAGCTTTCAGTGCTAGCCCCTTTGGTGTGGGAGCAGTGGCTGGACGTTTCCGATTTGGGAGCTGGGCTGTGGCTGTGCCGAGAAGGAACTTCCCCAGTGTGCTGTGGCTAGGAAGCTCAGAGCGCCAGTGCTTGTGGGGCTGTGGAAGGGCTGCCTAGGGAAGGTGATGGCCAGCAAGAGCTTTCAGTGCTGGCCCCTTTGGTGTGGGAGTAGTGGCTGGACGTTTTGAATTTCGGAGCTGGGCTGTGGCTGTGCCGAGAAGGAACGTCCCCACTGTGCTGTGGCTAGGAAGCTCAGAGCGCCAGTGCTTGTGGGGCTGTGGAAGGGCTGCCTAGGGCAGGTGATGGCCAGCAAGAGCTTTCAGTGCTAGCCCCTTTGGTGTGGGAGCAGTGGCTGGACGTTTCCGATTTGGGAGCTGGGCTGTGGCTGTGCTGAGAAGGAACGTCCCCACTGTGGTGTGGCTAGGAAGCTCAGAGCGCCAGTGGTTGTGGGGCTGTGGAAGGGCTGCCTAGGGAAGGAGATGGCCAGCAAGAGCTTTCAGTGCTAGCCCCTTTGGTGTGGGAGCAGTGGCTGGACGTTTCCGATTTGGGAGCTGGGCTGTGGCTGTGCCGAGAAGGAACGTCCCCACTGTGCTGTGGCTAGGAAGCTCAGAGCGCCAGTGCTTGTGGGGCTGTGGAAGGGCTGCCTAGGGAAGGTGATGGCCAGCAAGAGCTTTCAGTGCTGGCCCCTTTCGTGTGGGAGCAGTGGCTGGACGTTTCGAATTTCGGAGCTGGGCTGTGGCTGTGCCGAGAAGGAACGTCCCCACTGTGCTGTGGCTAGGAAGCTCAGAGCGCCAGTGCTTGTCGGGCTGTGGAAGGGCTGCCTAGGGAAGGTGATGGCCAGCAAGAGCTTTCAGTGCTAGCCCCTTTGGTGTGGGAGCAGTGGCTGGACGTTTCCGATTTGGGACCTGGGTTGTGGCTGTGCTGAGAAGGAACGTCCCCACTGTGCTGTGACTAGGAAGCTCAGAGCGCCCGTGCTTGTGGGGCTGTGGAAGGGCTGCCTAGGGAAGGTGAGGGCCAGCAAGAGCTTTCAGTGCTAGCCCCTTTGGTGTGGGAGCAGTGGCTGGACGTTTTGAATTTCGGAGCTGGGCTCTGGCTGTGCCGAGAAGGAACGTCCCCACTGTGCTGTGGCTAGGAAGCTCAGAGCGCCAGTGCTTGTGGGGCTGTGGAAGGGCTGCCTAGGGAAGGTGATGGCCAGCAAGAGCTTTCAGTGCTGGCCCCTTTCGTGTGGGAGCAGTGGCTGGACGTTTCCGATTTGGGAACTGGGCTCTGGCTGTGGTGAGAAGGATCGTCCCCACTGTGCTGTGGCTAGGAAGCTCAGAGCGCCAGTGCTTGTGGGGCTGTGGAAGGGCTGCCTAGGGAAGGTGATGGCCAGCAAGAGCTTTCAGTGCTAGCCCCTTTGGTGTGGGAGCAGTGGCTGGACGTTTCCGATTTGGGAGCTGGGCTGTGGCTGTGCCGAGAAGGAACTTCCCCAGTGTGCTGTGGCTAGGAAGCTCAGAGCGCCAGTGCTTGTGGGGCTGTGGAAGGGCTGCCTAGGGAAGGTGATGGCCAGCAAGAGCTTTCAGTGCTGGCCCCTTTGGTGTGGGAGTAGTGGCTGGACGTTTTGAATTTCGGAGCTGGGCTGTGGCTGTGCCGAGAAGGAACGTCCCCACTGTGCTGTGGCTAGGAAGCTCAGAGCGCCAGTGCTTGTGGGGCTGTGGAAGGGCTGCCTAGGGCAGGTGATGGCCAGCAAGAGCTTTCAGTGCTAGCCCCTTTGGTGTGGGAGCAGTGCCTGGACGTTTCCGATTTGGGAGCTGGGCTGTGGCTGTGCTGAGAAGGAACGTCCCCAGTGTGCTGTGGCTAGGAAGCTCAGAGCGCCAGTGCTTGTGGGGCTGTGGAAGGGCTGCCTAGGGAAGGTGATGGCCAGCAAGAGCTTTCAGTGCTAGCCCCTTTGGTGTGGGAGCAGTGGCTGGACGTTTCCGATTTGGGAGCTGGGCTGTGGCTGTGCCGAGAAGGAACGTCCCCACTGTGGTGTGGCTAGGAAGCTCAGAGCGCCAGTGCTTGTGGGGCTGTGGAAGGGCTGCCTAGGGCAGGTGATGGCCAGCAAGAGCTTTCAGTGCTGGCCCCTTTGGTGTGGGAGCAGTGGCTGGACGTTTCCGATTTGGGAGCTGGGTTGTGGCTGTGCTGGGAAGGAACGTCCCCACTGTGCTGTGGCTAGGAAGCTCAGAGCGCCAGTGCTTGTGGGGCTGTGGAAGGGCTGCCTAGGGCAGGTGATGGCCAGCAAGAGCTTTCAGTGCTGGCCCCTTTCGTGTGGGAGCAGTGGCTGGACGTTTTGAATTTCGGAGCTGGGCTGTGGCTGTGCCGAGAAGGAACGTCCCCACTGTGCTGTGCCTAGGAAGCTCAGAGCGCCAGTGCTTGTGGGGCTGTGGAAGGGCTGCCTAGGGAAGGTGATGGCCAGCAAGAGCTTTCAGTGCTAGACCCTTTCGTGTCGGAGCAGTGGCTGGACGTTTCCGATTTGGGAGCTGGGCTCTGGCTGTGGTGAGAAGGAACGTCCCCACTGTGCTGTGGCTAGGAAGCTCAGAGCGCCAGTGCTTGTGGGGCTGTGGAAGGGCTGCCTAGGGAAGGTGATGGCCAGCAAGAGCTTTCAGTGCTAACCCCTTTGGTGTGGGAGCAGTGGCTGGACGTTTCCGATTTGGGACCTGGGTTGTGGCTGTGCTGAGAAGGAACGTCCCCACTGTGCTGTGACTAGGAAGCTCAGAGCGCCCGTGCTTGTGGGGCTGTGGAAGGGCTGCCTAGGGAAGGTGATGGCCAGCAAGAGCTTTCAGTGCTAGCCCCTTTGGTGTGGGAGCAGTGGCTGGACGTTTCCGATTTGGGAGCTGGGCTGTGGCTGTGCTGGGAAGGAACGTCCCCACTGTGCTGTGGCTAGGAAGCTCAGAGCGCCAGTGCTTGTGGGGCTGTGGAAGGGCTGCCTAGGGAAGGTGATGGCCAGCAAGAGCTTTCAGTGCTAGCCCCTTTGGTGTGGGAGCAGTGTCTGGACGTTTTGAATTTCGGAGCTGGGCTGTGGCTGTGCCGAGAAGGAACGTCCCCACTGTGCTGTGCCTAGGAAGCTCAGAGCGCCAGTGCTTGTGGGGCTGTGGAAGGGCTGCCTAGGGAAGGTGATGGCCAGCAAGAGCTTTCAGTGCTAGCCCCTTTCGTGTGGGAGCAGTGGCTGGACGTTTCCGATTTGGGAGCTGGGCCCTGGCTGTGCTGGGAAGGAACGTCCCCACTGTGCTGTGGCTAGGAAGCTCAGAGCGCCAGTGCTTGTGGGGCTGTGGAAGGGCTGCCTAGGGCAGGTGATGGCCAGCAAGAGCTTTCAGTGCTAGCCCCGTTCGTGTCGGAGCAGTGGCTGGACGTTTCCGATTTGGGAGCTGGGCTGTGGCTGTGCTGAGAAGGAATGTCCCCAGTGTGCTGTGGCTAGGAAGCTCAGAGCGCCAGTGCTTGTGGGGCTGTGGAAGGGCTGCCTAGGGCAGGTGATGGCCAGCAAGAGCTTTCAGTGCTAGCCCCTTTGGTGTGGGAGCAGTGGCTGGACGTTTCCGATTTGGGAGCTGGGCTGTGGCTGTGCTGAGAAGGAACGTCCCCAGTGTGCTGTGGCTAGGAAGCTCAGAGCGCCAGTGCTTGTGGGGCTGTGGAAGGGCTGCCTAGGGCAGGTGATGGCCAGCAAGAGCTTTCAGTGCTAGCCCCTTTGGTGTGGGAGCAGTGGCTGGACGTTTCCGATTTGGGAGCTGGGCTGTGGCTGTGCTGGGAAGGAACGTCCCCACTGTGCTGTGGCTAGGAAGCTCAGAGCGCCAGTGCTTGTGGGGCTGTGAAAGGGCTGCCTAGGGAAGGTGATGGCCAGCAAGAGCTTTCAGTGCTGGCCCCTTTCGTGTGGGAGCAGTGGCTGGACGTTTTGAATTTCGGAGCTGGGCTGTGGCTGTGCCGAGAAGGAACGTCCCCACTGTGCTGTGCCTAGGAAGCTCAGAGCGCCAGTGCTTGTGGGGCTGTGGAAGGGCTGCCTAGGGCAGGTGATGGCCAGCAAGAGCTTTCAGTGCTAGCCCCTTTGGTGTCGGAGCAGTGGCTGGACGTTTCCGATTTGGGAGTTGGGCTGTGGCTGTGGTGCGAAGGAACGTCCCCACTGTGCTGTGCCTAGGAAGCTCAGAGCGCCAGTGCTTGTGGGGCTGTGGAAGGGCTGCCTAGGGAAGGTGAGGGCCAGCAAGAGCTTTCAGTGCTAGCCCCTTTGGTGTGGGAGCAGTGGCTGGACGTTTTGAATTTCGGAGCTGGGCTGTGGCTGTGCCGAGAAGGAACGTCCCCACTGTGCTGTGCCTAGGAAGCTCAGAGCGCCAGTGCTTGTGGGGCTGTGGAAGGGCTGCCTAGGGAAGGTGATGGCCAGCAAGAGTTTTCAGTGCTAGCCCCTTTGGTGTAGGAGCAGTGGCTGGACGTTTCCGATTTGGGAGCTGGGCTGTGGCTGTGCCGAGAAGGAACGTCCCCACTGTGCTGTGGCTAGGAAGCTCAGAGCGCCAGTGCTTGTGGGGCTGTGGAAGGGCTGCCTAGGGAAGGTGATGGCCAGCAAGAGCTTTCAGTGCTAGCCCCTTTGGTGTGGGAGCAGTGGCTGGACGTTTCCGATTTGGGAGCTGGGCCCTGGCTGTGCTGGGAAGGAACGTCCCCACTGTGCTGTGGCTAGGAAGCTCAGAGCGCCAGTGCTTGTGGGGCTGTGGAAGGGCTGCCTAGGGAAGGTGATGGCCAGCAAGAGCTTTCAGTGCTAGCCCCTTTGGTGTGGGAGCAGTGGCTGGACGTTTCCGATTTGGGAGCTGGGCTGTGGCTGTGCTGGGAAGGAACGTCCCCACTGTGCTGTGGCTAGGAAGCTCAGAGCGCCAGTGCTTGTGGGGCTGTGGAAGGGCTGCCTAGGGCAGGTGATGGCCAGCAAGAGCTTTCAGTGCTAGCCCCTTTGGTGTGGGAGCAGTGGCTGGACGTTTCCGATTTGGGAGCTGGGCTGTGGCTGTGCTGGGAAGGAACGTCCCCACTGTGCTGTGGCTAGGAAGCTCAGAGCGCCCTTGCTTGTGGGGCTGTGGAAGGGCTGCCTAGGGAAGGTGATGGCCAGCAAGAGCTTTCAGTGCTGGCCCCTTTGGTGTGGGAGCAGTGGCTGGACGTTTCCGATTTGGGAGCTGGGCCCTGGCTGTGCTGGGAAGGAACGTCCCCACTGTGCTGTGGCTAGGAAGCTCAGAGCGCCAGTGCTTGTGGGGCTGTGGAAGGGCTGCCTAGGGAAGGTGATGGCCAGCAAGAGCTTTCAGTGCTAGCCCCTTTCGTGTCGGAGCAGTGGCTGGACGTTTCCGATTTGGGAGCTGGGCCCTGGCTGTGCTGGGAAGGAACGTCCCCACTGTGCTGTGGCTAGGAAGCTCAGAGCGCCAGTGCTTGTGGGGCTGTGGAAGGGCTGCCTAGGGAAGGTGAGGGCCAGCAAGAGCTTTCAGTGCTAGCCCCTTTGGTGTCGGAGCAGTGGCTGGACGTTTCCGATTTGGGAGCTGGGCTGTGGCTGTGGTGCGAAGGAACGTCCCCAGTCTGCTGCGGCTAGGAAGCTCAGAGCGCCAGTGCTTGTGGGGCTGTGGAAGGGCTGCCTAGGGAAGGTGATGGCCAGCAAGAGCTTTCAGTGCTAGCCCCTTTCGTGTGGGAGCAGTGGCTGGACGTTTCCGATTTGGGAGCTGGGCTGTGGCTGTGCTGAGAAGGAACGTCCCCACTGTGCTGTGGCTAGGAATCTCAGAGCGCCAGTGCTTGTGGGGCTGTGGAAGGGCTGCCTAGGGAAGGTGATGGCCAGCAAGAGCTTTCAGTGCTAGCCCCTTTGGTGTGGGAGCAGTGCCTGGACGTTTCCGATTTGGGAGCTGGGCTGTGGCTGTGCCGAGAAGGAACGTCCCCACTGTGCTGTGGCTAGGAAGCTCAGAGCGCCAGTGCTTGTGGGGCTGTGGAAGGGCTGCCTAGGGAAGGTGATGGCCAGCAAGAGCTTTCAGTGCTGGCCCCTTTGGTGTGGGAGCAGTGGCTGGACGTTTCCGATTTGGGAGCTGGGCCCTGGCTGTGCTGGGAAGGAACGTCCCCACTGTGC
This sequence comes from Aptenodytes patagonicus, assembly GCF_965638725.1. Taxonomy (NCBI): domain Eukaryota; kingdom Metazoa; phylum Chordata; class Aves; order Sphenisciformes; family Spheniscidae; genus Aptenodytes; species Aptenodytes patagonicus. The sequence continues at coordinate 369,853 of NW_027472033.1, read as the reverse complement.
TGTGGCTAGGAAGCTCAGAGCGCCAGTGCTTGTGGGGCTGTGGAAGGGCTGCCTAGGGAAGGTGATGGCCAGCAAGAGCTTTCAGTGCTAGCCCCTTTGGTGTGGGAGCAGTGGCTGGACGTTTCGAATTTCGGAGCTGGGCTCTGGCTGTGCCGAGAAGGAACGTCCCCACTGTGCTGTGGCTAGGAAGCTCAGAGCGCCAGTGCTTGTGGGGCTGTGGAAGGGCTGCCTAGGGAAGGTGATGGCCAGCAAGAGCTTTCAGTGCTAGCCCCTTTGGTGTGGGAGCAGTGGCTGGACGTTTCCGATTTGGGAGCTGGGCCCTGGCTGTGCTGGGAAGGAACGTCCCCACTGTGCTGTGGCTAGGAAGCTCAGAGCGCCAGTGCTTGTGGGGCTGTGGAAGGGCTGCCTAGGGCAGGTGATGGCCAGCAAGAGCTTTCAGTGCTAGCCCCTTTGGTGTGGGAGCAGTGGCTGGACGTTTCGAATTTCGGAGCTGGGCTGTGGCTGTGCCGAGAAGGAACGTCCCCACTGTGCTGTGGCTAGGAAGCTCAGAGCGCCAGTGCTTGTGGGGCTGTGGAAGGGCTGCCTAGGGCAGGTGATGGCCAGCAAGAGCTTTCAGTGCTGGCCCCTTTGGTGTGGGAGCAGTGGCTGGACGTTTCCGATTTGGGAGCTGGGCTGTGGCTGTGGTGCGAAGGAACGTCCCCACTGTGCTGTGGCTAGGAAGCTCAGAGCGCCAGTGCTTGTGGGGCTGTGGAAGGGCTGCCTAGGGCAGGTGATGGCCAGCAAGAGCTTTCAGTGCTGGCCGCTTTGGTGTGGGAGCAGTGGCTGGACGTTTCCGATTTGGGAGCTGGGCTCTGGCTGTGGTGAGAAGGAACGTCCCCACTGTGCTGTGGCTAGGAAGCTCAGAGCGCCAGTGCTTGTGGGGCTGTGGAAGGGCTGCCTAGGGAAGGTGATGGCCAGCAAGAGCTTTCAGTGCTAGCCCCTTTGGTGTGGGAGCAGTGCCTGGACGTTTCCGATTTGGGAGCTGGGCTGTGGCTGTGCCGAGAAGGAACGTCCCCACTGTGCTGTGGCTAGGAAGCTCAGAGCGCCAGTGCTTGTGGGGCTGTGGAAGGGCTGCCTAGGGCAGGTGATGGCCAGCAAGAGCTTTCAGTGCTAGCCCCTTTCGTGTGGGAGCAGTGGCTGGACGTTTCCGATATGGGAGCTGGGCCCTGGCTGTGCTGGGAAGGAACGTCCCCACTGTGCTGTGGCTAGGAAGCTCAGAGCGCCAGTGCTTGTGGGGCTGTGGAAGGGCTGCCTAGGGAAGGTGATGGCCAGCAAGAGCTTTCAGTGCTAGCCCCTTTGGTGTGGGAGCAGTGGCTGGATGTTTTGAATTTCGGAGCTGGGCTGTGGCTGTGCTGAGAAGGAACGTCCCCACTGTGCTGTGGCTAGGAAGCTCAGAGGGCCAGTGCTTGTGGGGCTGTGGAAGGGCTGCCTAGGGCAGGTGCTGGCCAGCAAGAGCTTTCAGTGCTAGCCCCTTTGGTGTGGGAGCAGTGGCTGGACGTTTTGAATTTCGGAGCTGGGCTGTGGCTGTGCCGAGAAGGAACGTCCCCACTGTGCTGTGGCTAGGAAGCTCAGAGCGCCAGTGCTTGTGGGGCTGTGGAAGGGCTGCCTAGGGCAGGTGATGGCCAGCAAGAGCTTTCAGTGCTAGCCCCTTTGGTGTGGGAGCAGTGGCTGGACGTTTCCGATTTGGGAGCTGGGCTGTGGCTGTGCTGGGAAGGAACGTCCCCACTGTGCTGTGGCTAGGAAGCTCAGAGCGCCCTTGCTTGTGGGGCTGTGGAAGGGCTGCCTAGGGAAGGTGATGGCCAGCAAGAGCTTTCAGTGCTGGCCCCTTTGGTGTGGGAGCAGTGGCTGGACGTTTCCGATTTGGGAGCTGGGCTGTGGCTGTGCTGGGAAGGAACGTCCCCACTGTGCTGTGGCTAGGAAGCTCAGAGCGCCAGTGCTTGTGGGGCTGTGGAAGGGCTGCCTAGGGCAGGTGATGGCCAGCAAGAGCTTTCAGTGCTAGCCCCTTTCGTGTCGGAGCAGTGGCTGGACGTTTCCGATTTGGGAGCTGGGCCCTGGCTGTGCTGGGAAGGAACGTCCCCACTGTGCTGTGGCTAGGAAGCTCAGAGCGCCAGTGCTTGTGGGGCTGTGGAAGGGCTGCCTAGGGAAGGTGATGGCCAGCAAGAGCTTTCAGTGCTAGCCCCTTTGGTGTGGGAGCAGTGGCTGGACGTTTCCGATTTGGGAGCTGGGCTGTGGCTGTGGTGCGAAGGAACGTCCCCAGTCTGCTGCGGCTAGGAAGCTCAGAGCGCCAGTGCTTGTGGGGCTGTGGAAGGGCTGCCTAGGGAAGGTGATGGCCAGCAAGAGCTTTCAGTGCTAGCCCCTTTGGTGTGGGAGCAGTGCCTGGACGTTTCCGATTTGGGAGCTGGGCTGTGGCTGTGCCGAGAAGGAACGTCCCCAGTGTGCTGTGGCTAGGAAGCTCAGAGCGCCAGTGCTTGTGGGGCTGTGGAAGGGCTGCCTAGGGAAGGTGATGGCCAGCAAGAGCTTTCAGTGCTGGCCCCTTTGGTGTGGGAGCAGTGGCTGGACGTTTCCGATTTGGGAGCTGGGCCCTGGCTGTGCTGGGAAGGAACGTCCCCACTGTGCTGTGGCTAGGAAGCTCAGAGCGCCAGTGCTTGTGGGGCTGTGGAAGGGCTGCCTAGGGAAGGTGATGGCCAGCAAGAGCTTTCAGTGCTAGCCCCTTTGGTGTGGGAGCAGTGGCTGGACGTTTCGAATTTCGGAGCTGGGCTCTGGCTGTGCCGAGAAGGAACGTCCCCACTGTGCTGTGGCTAGGAAGCTCAGAGCGCCAGTGCTTGTGGGGCTGTGGAAGGGCTGCCTAGGGCAGGTGATGGCCAGCAAGAGCTTTCAGTGCTAGCCCCTTTGGTGTGGGAGCAGTGGCTGGACGTTTCCGATTTGGGAGCTGGGCTGTGGCTGTGCTGAGAAGGAACGTCCCCACTGTGCTGTGGCTAGGAAGCTCAGAGCGCCAGTGCTTGTGGGGCTGTGGAAGGGCTGCCTAGGGCAGGTGATGGCCAGCAAGAGCTTTCAGTGCTAGCCCCTTTGGTGTGGGAGCAGTGGCTGGACGTTTCGAATTTCGGAGCTGGGCTGTGGCTGTGCCGAGAAGGAACGTCCCCACTGTGCTGTGGCTAGGAAGCTCAGAGCGCCAGTGCTTGTGGGGCTGTGGAAGGGCTGCCTAGGGAAGGTGATGGCCAGCAAGAGCTTTCAGTGCTAGCCCCTTTGGTGTGGGAGCAGTGGCTGGACGTTTCCGATTTGGGAGCTGGGCTGTGGCTGTGGTGCGAAGGAACGTCCCCACTGTGCTGTGGCTAGGAAGCTCAGAGCGCCAGTGCTTGTGGGGCTGTGGAAGGGCTGCCTAGGGCAGGTGATGGCCAGCAAGAGCTTTCAGTGCTGGCCGCTTTGGTGTGGGAGCAGTGGCTGGACGTTTCCGATTTGGGAGCTGGGCTCTGGCTGTGCTGAGAAGGAACGTCCCCACTGTGCTGTGGCTAGGAAGCTCAGAGCGCCAGTGCTTGTGGGGCTGTGGAAGGGCTGCCTAGGGAAGGTGATGGCCAGCAAGAGCTTTCAGTGCTAGCCCCTTTGGTGTGGGAGCAGTGCCTGGACGTTTCCGATTTGGGAGCTGGGCTGTGGCTGTGCCGAGAAGGAACGTCCCCACTGTGCTGTGGCTAGGAAGCTCAGAGCGCCAGTGCTTGTGGGGCTGTGGAAGGGCTGCCTAGGGCAGGTGATGGCCAGCAAGAGCTTTCAGTGCTAGCCCCTTTCGTGTCGGAGCAGTGGCTGGACGTTTCCGATTTGGGAGCTGGGCCCTGGCTGTGCTGGGAAGGAACGTCCCCACTGTGCTGTGGCTAGGAAGCTCAGAGCGCCAGTGCTTGTGGGGCTGTGGAAGGGCTGCCTAGGGAAGGTGAGGGCCAGCAAGAGCTTTCAGTGCTAGCCCCTTTGGTGTCGGAGCAGTGGCTGGACGTTTCCGATTTGGGAGCTGGGCTGTGGCTGTGGTGCGAAGGAACGTCCCCAGTCTGCTGCGGCTAGGAAGCTCAGAGCGCCAGTGCTTGTGGGGCTGTGGAAGGGCTGCCTAGGGAAGGTGATGGCCAGCAAGAGCTTTCAGTGCGAGCCCCTTTCGTGTGGGAGCAGTGGCTGGACGTTTCCGATTTGGGAGCTGGGCTGTGGCTGTGCTGAGAAGGAACGTCCCCACTGTGCTGTGGCTAGGAAGCTCAGAGCGCCAGTGCTTGTGGGGCTGTGGAAGGGCTGCCTAGGGAAGGTGATGGCCAGCAAGAGCTTTCAGTGCTAGCCCCTTTGGTGTGGGAGCAGTGCCTGGACGTTTCCGATTTGGGAGCTGGGCTGTGGCTGTGCCGAGAAGGAACGTCCCCACTGTGCTGTGGCTAGGAAGCTCAGAGCGCCAGTGCTTGTGGGGCTGTGGAAGGGCTGCCTAGGGAAGGTGATGGCCAGCAAGAGCTTTCAGTGCTGGCCCCTTTGGTGTGGGAGCAGTGGCTGGACGTTTCCGATTTGGGAGCTGGGCCCTGGCTGTGCTGGGAAGGAACGTCCCCACTGTGCTGTGGCTAGGAAGCTCAGAGCGCCAGTGCTTGTGGGGCTGTGGAAGGGCTGCCTAGGGAAGGTGATGGCCAGCAAGAGCTTTCAGTGCTAGCCCCTTTGGTGTGGGAGCAGTGGCTGGACGTTTCGAATTTCGGAGCTGGGCTCTGGCTGTGCCGAGAAGGAACGTCCCCACTGTGCTGTGGCTAGGAAGCTCAGAGCGCCAGTGCTTGTGGGGCTGTGGAAGGGCTGCCTAGGGCAGGTGATGGCCAGCAAGAGCTTTCAGTGCTAGCCCCTTTGGTGTGGGAGCAGTGGCTGGACGTTTCCGATTTGGGAGCTGGGCCCTGGCTGTGCTGGGAAGGAACGTCCCCACTGTGCTGTGGCTAGGAAGCTCAGAGCGCCAGTGCTTGTGGGGCTGTGGAAGGGCTGCCTAGGGCAGGTGATGGCCAGCAAGAGCTTTCAGTGCTAGCCCCTTTGGTGTGGGAGCAGTGGCTGGACGTTTCGAATTTCGGAGCTGGGCTGTGGCTGTGCCGAGAAGGAACGTCCCCACTGTGCTGTGGCTAGGAAGCTCAGAGCGCCAGTGCTTGTGGGGCTGTGGAAGGGCTGCCTAGGGCAGGTGATGGCCAGCAAGAGCTTTCAGTGCTGGCCCCTTTGGTGTGGGAGCAGTGGCTGGACGTTTCCGATTTGGGAGCTGGGCTGTGGCTGTGGTGCGAAGGAACGTCCCCACTGTGCTGTGGCTAGGAAGCTCAGAGCGCCAGTGCTTGTGGGGCTGTGGAAGGGCTGCCTAGGGAAGGTGAGGGCCAGCAAGAGCTTTCAGTGCTGGCCGCTTTGGTGTGGGAGCAGTGGCTGGACGTTTCGAATTTCGGAGCTGGGCTCTGGCTGTGCCTGGAAGGAACGTCCCCACTGTGCTGTGCCTAGGAAGCTCAGAGCGCCAGTGCTTGTGGGGCTGTGGAAGGGCTGCCTAGGGAAGGTGATGGCCAGCAAGAGCTTTCAGTGCTAGCCCCTTTGGTGTGGGAGCAGTGCCTGGACGTTTCCGATTTGGGAGCTGGGCTGTGGCTGTGCCGAGAAGGAACGTCCCCACTGTGCTGTGGCTAGGAAGCTCAGAGCGCCAGTGCTTGTGGGGCTGTGGAAGGGCTGCCTAGGGCAGGTGATGGCCAGCAAGAGCTTTCAGTGCTAGCCCCTTTCGTGTGGGAGCAGTGGCTGGACGTTTCCGATTTGGGAGCTGGGCCCTGGCTGTGCTGGGAAGGAACGTCCCCACTGTGCTGTGGCTAGGAAGCTCAGAGCGCCAGTGCTTGTGGGGCTGTGGAAGGGCTGCCTAGGGAAGGTGATGGCCAGCAAGAGCTTTCAGTGCTAACCCCTTTGGTGTGGGAGCAGTGGCTGGACGTTTTGAATTTCGGAGCTGGGCTGTGGCTGTGCCGAGAAGGAACGTCCCCACTGTGCTGTGGCTAGGAAGCTCAGAGCGCCAGTGCTTGTGGGGCTGTGGAAGGGCTGCCTAGGGCAGGTGATGGCCAGCAAGAGCTTTCAGTGCTAGCCCCTTTGGTGTGGGAGCAGTGGCTGGACGTTTCCGATTTGGGAGCTGGGCTGTGGCTGTGCTGGGAAGGAACGTCCCCACTGTGCTGTGGCTAGGAAGCTCAGAGCGCCAGTGCTTGTGGGGCTGTGGAAGGGCTGCCTAGGGAAGGTGATGGCCAGCAAGAGCTTTCAGTGCTGGCCCCTTTGGTGTGGGAGCAGTGGCTGGACGTTTCCGATTTGGGAGCTGGGCTGTGGCTGTGCTGGGAAGGAACGTCCCCACTGTGCTGTGGCTAGGAAGCTCAGAGCGCCAGTGCTTGTGGGGCTGTGGAAGGGCTGCCTAGGGAAGGTGATGGCCAGCAAGAGCTTTCAGTGCTAGCCCCTTTGGTGTGGGAGCAGTGGCTGGACGTTTCCGATTTGGGAGCTGGGCTGTGGCTGTGCCGAGAAGGAACGTCCCCACTGTGCTGTGGCTAGGAAGCTCAGAGCGCCAGTGCTTGTGGGGCTGTGGAAGGGCTGCCTAGGGAAGGTGAGGGCCAGCAAGAGCTTTCAGTGCTAGCCCCTTTGGTGTCGGAGCAGTGGCTGGACGTTTCCGATTTGGGAGCTGGGCTGTGGCTGTGGTGCGAAGGAACGTCCCCAGTCTGCTGCGGCTAGGAAGCTCAGAGCGCCAGTGCTTGTGGGGCTGTGGAAGGGCTGCCTAGGGAAGGTGATGGCCAGCAAGAGCTTTCAGTGCGAGCCCCTTTCGTGTGGGAGCAGTGGCTGGACGTTTCCGATTTGGGAGCTGGGCTGTGGCTGTGCTGAGAAGGAACGTCCCCACTGTGCTGTGGCTAGGAAGCTCAGAGCGCCAGTGCTTGTGGGGCTGTGGAAGGGCTGCCTAGGGAAGGTGATGGCCAGCAAGAGCTTTCAGTGCTAGCCCCTTTGGTGTGGGAGCAGTGCCTGGACGTTTCCGATTTGGGAGCTGGGCTGTGGCTGTGCCGAGAAGGAACGTCCCCAGTGTGCTGTGGCTAGGAAGCTCAGAGCGCCAGTGCTTGTGGGGCTGTGGAAGGGCTGCCTAGGGAAGGTGATGGCCAGCAAGAGCTTTCAGTTCTGGCCCCTTTGGTGTGGGAGCAGTGGCTGGACGTTTCCGATTTGGGAGCTGGGCCCTGGCTGTGCTGGGAAGGAACGTCCCCACTGTGCTGTGACTAGGAAGCTCAGAGCGCCAGTGCTTGTGGGGCTGTGGAAGGGCTGCCTAGGGAAGGTGATGGCCAGCAAGAGCTTTCAGTGCTAGCCCCTTTGGTGTGGGAGCAGTGGCTGGACGTTTCGAATTTCGGAGCTGGGCTCTGGCTGTGCCGAGAAGGAACGTCCCCAGTGTGCTGTGGCTAGGAAGCTCAGAGCGCCAGTGCTTGTGGGGCTGTGGAAGGGCTGCCTAGGGCAGGTGATGGCCAGCAAGAGCTTTCAGTGCTAGCCCCTTTGGTGTGGGAGCAGTGGCTGGACGTTTCCGATTTGGGAGCTGGGCCCTGGCTGTGCTGGGAAGGAACGTCCCCACTGTGCTGTGGCTAGGAAGCTCAGAGCGCCAGTGCTTGTGGGGCTGTGGAAGGGCTGCCTAGGGAAGGTGATGGCCAGCAAGAGCTTTCAGTGCTAGCCCCTTTCGTGTGGGAGCAGTGGCTGGACGTTTCGAATTTCGGAGCTGGGCTCTGGCTGTGCCGAGAAGGAACGTCCCCAGTCTGCTGCGGCTAGGAAGCTCAGAGCGCCAGTGCTTGTGGGGCTGTGGAAGGGCTGCCTAGGGAAGGTGATGGCCAGCAAGAGCTTTCAGTGCTAGCCCCTTTGGTGTGGGAGCAGTGGCTGGACGTTTTGAATTTCGGAGCTGGGCTGTGGCTGTGCCGAGAAGGAACGTCCCCACTGTGCTGTGGCTAGGAAGCTCAGAGCGCCAGTGCTTGTGGGGCTGTGGAAGGGCTGCCTAGGGAAGGTGATGGCCAGCAAGAGCTTTCAGTGCTAGCCCCTTTGGTGTGGGAGCAGTGGCTGGACGTTTCCGATTTGGGAGCTGGGCCCTGGCTGTGCTGGGAAGGAACGTCCCCACTGTGCTGTGGCTAGGAAGCTCAGAGCGCCAGTGCTTGTGGGGCTGTGGAAGGGCTGCCTAGGGAAGGTGATGGCCAGCAAGAGCTTTCAGTGCTGGCCCCTTTGGTGTGGGAGCAGTGGCTGGACGTTTCCGATTTGGGAGCTGGGCCCTGGCTGTGCTGGGAAGGAACGTCCCCAGTGTGCTGTGGCTAGGAAGCTCAGAGCGCCAGTGCTTGTGGGGCTGTGGAAGGGCTGCCTAGGGCAGGTGATGGCCAGCAAGAGCTTTCAGTGCTAGCCCCTTTGGTGTGGGAGCAGTGGCTGGACGTTTCGAATTTCGGAGCTGGGCCCTGGCTGTGCCGAGAAGGAACGTCCCCACTGTGCTGTGGCTAGGAAGCTCAGAGCGCCAGTGCTTGTGGGGCTGTGGAAGGGCTGCCTAGGGCAGGTGATGGCCAGCAAGAGCTTTCAGTGCTGGCCCCTTTGGTGTGGGAGCAGTGGCTGGACGTTTCCGATTTGGGAGCTGGGCTGTGGCTGTGGTGCGAAGGAATGTCCCCACTGTGCTGTGGCTAGGAAGCTCAGAGCGCCAGTGCTTGTGGGGCTGTGGAAGGGCTGCCTAGGGAAGGTGAGGGCCAGCAAGAGCTTTCAGTGCTGGCCGCTTTGGTGTGGGAGCAGTGGCTGGACGTTTCCGATTTGGGAGCTGGGCTCTGGCTGTGGTGAGAAGGAACGTCCCCACTGTGCTGTGGCTAGGAAGCTCAGAGCGCCAGTGCTTGTGGGGCTGTGGAAGGGCTGCCTAGGGAAGGTGATGGCCAGCAAGAGCTTTCAGTGCTAGCCCCTTTGGTGTGGGAGCAGTGCCTGGACGTTTCCGATTTGGGAGCTGGGCTGTGGCTGTGCCGAGAAGGAACGTCCCCACTGTGCTGTGGCTAGGAAGCTCAGAGCGCCAGTGCTTGTGGGGCTGTGGAAGGGCTGCCTAGGGCAGGTGATGGCCAGCAAGAGCTTTCAGTGCTAGCCCCTTTCGTGTGGGAGCAGTGGCTGGACGTTTCCGATTTGGGAGCTGGGCTGTGGCTGTGCCGAGAAGGAACGTCCCCACTGTGCTGTGGCTAGGAAGCTCAGAGCGCCAGTGCTTGTGGGGCTGTGGAAGGGCTGCCTAGGGCAGGTGATGGCCAGCAAGAGCTTTCAGTGCTGGCCCCTTTGGTGTGGGAGCAGTGGCTGGACGTTTCCGATTTGGGAGCTGGGCTGTGGCTGTGCTGGGAAGGAACGTCCCCACTGTGCTGTGGCTAGGAAGCTCAGAGCGCCAGTGCTTGTGGGGCTGTGGAAGGGCTGCCTAGGGAAGGTGATGGCCAGCAAGAGCTTTCAGTGCTGGCCCCTTTGGTGTGGGAGCAGTGGCTGGACATTTCCGATTTGGGAGCTGGGCTGTGGCTGTGCTGAGAAGGAACGTCCCCAGTCTGCTGCGGCTAGGAAGCTCAGAGCGCCAGTGCTTGTGGGGCTGTGGAAGGGCTGCCTAGGGAAGGTGATGGCCAGCAAGAGCTTTCAGTGCTAGCCCCTTTGGTGTGGGAGCAGTGGCTGGACGTTTCCGATTTGGGAGCTGGGCTGTGGCTGTGGTGAGAAGGAACGTCCCCAGTGTGCTGTGGCTAGGAAGCTCAGAGCGCCAGTGCTTGTGGGGCTGTGGAAGGGCTGCCTAGGGCAGGTGATGGCCAGCAAGAGCTTTCAGTGCTAGCCCCTTTGGTGTGGGAGCAGTGGCTGGACGTTTCGAATTTCGGAGCTGGGCTGTGGCTGTGCCGAGAAGGAACGTCCCCACTGTGCTGTGGCTAGGAAGCTCAGAGCGCCAGTGCTTGTGGGGCTGTGGAAGGGCTGCCTAGGGAAGGTGATGGCCAGCAAGAGCTTTCAGTGCTGGCCCCTTTGGTGTGGGAGCAGTGGCTGGACGTTTCCGATTTGGGAGCTGGGCCCTGGCTGTGCTGGGAAGGAACGTCCCCACTGTGCTGTGGCTAGGAAGCTCAGAGCGCCAGTGCTTGTGGGGCTGTGGAAGGGCTGCCTAGGGAAGGTGATGGCCAGCAAGAGCTTTCAGTGCTAGCCCCTTTGGTGTGGGAGCAGTGGCTGGACGTTTCGAATTTCGGAGCTGGGCTCTGGCTGTGCCGAGAAGGAACGTCCCCACTGTGCTGTGGCTAGGAAGCTCAGAGCGCCAGTGCTTGTGGGGCTGTGGAAGGGCTGCCTAGGGCAGGTGATGGCCAGCAAGAGCTTTCAGTGCTAGCCCCTTTGGTGTGGGAGCAGTGGCTGGACGTTTCCGATTTGGGAGCTGGGCCCTGGCTGTGCTGGGAAGGAACGTCCCCACTGTGCTGTGGCTAGGAAGCTCAGAGCGCCAGTGCTTGTGGGGCTGTGGAAGGGCTGCCTAGGGCAGGTGATGGCCAGCAAGAGCTTTCAGTGCTAGCCCCTTTGGTGTGGGAGCAGTGGCTGGACGTTTCGAATTTCGGAGCTGGGCTGTGGCTGTGCCGAGAAGGAACGTCCCCACTGTGCTGTGGCTAGGAAGCTCAGAGCGCCAGTGCTTGTGGGGCTGTGGAAGGGCTGCCTAGGGCAGGTGATGGCCAGCAAGAGCTTTCAGTGCTGGCCCCTTTGGTGTGGGAGCAGTGGCTGGACGTTTCCGATTTGGGAGCTGGGCTGTGGCTGTGGTGCGAAGGAACGTCCCCACTGTGCTGTGGCTAGGAAGCTCAGAGCGCCAGTGCTTGTGGGGCTGTGGAAGGGCTGCCTAGGGAAGGTGAGGGCCAGCAAGAGCTTTCAGTGCTGGCCGCTTTGGTGTGGGAGCAGTGGCTGGACGTTTCCGATTTGGGAGCTGGGCTCTGGCTGTGGTGAGAAGGAACGTCCCCACTGTGCTGTGCCTAGGAAGCTCAGAGCGCCAGTGCTTGTGGGGCTGTGGAAGGGCTGCCTAGGGCAGGTGATGGCCAGCAAGAGCTTTCAGTGCTAGCCCCTTTCGTGTGGGAGCAGTGGCTGGACGTTTCGAATTTCGGAGCTGGGCTCTGGCTGTGCCGAGAAGGAACGTCCCCACTGTGCTGTGGCTAGGAAGCTCAGAGCGCCAGTGCTTGTGGGGCTGTGGAAGGGCTGCCTAGGGAAGGTGATGGCCAGCAAGAGCTTTCAGTGCTAGCCCCTTTGGTGTGGGAGCAGTGGCTGGACGTTTCCGATTTGGGAGCTGGGCTGTGGCTGTGCTGAGAAGGAACGTCCCCACTGTGCTGTGGCTAGGAAGCTCAGAGCGCCAGTGCTTGTGGGGCTGTGGAAGGGCTGCCTAGGGCAGGTGATGGCCAGCAAGAGCTTTCAGTGCTAGCCCCTTTGGTGTGGGAGCAGTGGCTGGACGTTTCGAATTTCGGAGCTGGGCTGTGGCTGTGCCGAGAAGGAACGTCCCCACTGTGCTGTGGCTAGGAAGCTCAGAGCGCCAGTGCTTGTGGGGCTGTGGAAGGGCTGCCTAGGGCAGGTGATGGCTAGGAAGAGCTTTCAGTGCTAGCCCCTTTGGTGTGGGAGCAGTGGCTGGACGTTTCCGATTTGGGAGCTGGGCTGTGGCTGTGCCGAGAAGGAACGTCCCCACTGTGCTGTGGCTAGGAAGCTCAGAGCGCCAGTGCTTGTGGGGCTGTGGAAGGGCTGCCTAGGGCAGGTGATGGCCAGCAAGAGCTTTCAGTGCTAGCCCCTTTGGTGTGGGAGCAGTGGCTGGACGTTTCGAATTTCGGAGCTGGGCTGTGGCTGTGCCGAGAAGGAACGTCCCCACTGTGCTGTGGCTAGGAAGCTCAGAGTGCCAGTGCTTGTGGGGCTGTGGAAGGGCTGCCTAGGGCAGGTGATGGCCAGCAAGAGCTTTCAGTGCTAGCCCCTTTGGTGTGGGAGCAGTGGCTGGACGTTTCGAATTTCGGAGCTGGGCTCTGGCTGTGCCGAGAAGGAACGTCCCCACTGTGCTGTGGCTAGGAAGCTCAGAGCGCCAGTGCTTGTGGGGCTGTGGAAGGGCTGCCTAGGGCAGGTGATGGCCAGCAAGAGCTTTCAGTGCTAGCCCCTTTGGTGTGGGAGCAGTGGCTGGACGTTTCCGATTTGGGAGCTGGGCCCTGGCTGTGCTGGGAAGGAACGTCCCCACTGTGCTGTGGCTAGGAAGCTCAGAGCGCCAGTGCTTGTGGGGCTGTGGAAGGGCTGCCTAGGGAAGGTGATGGCCAGCAAGAGCTTTCAGTGCTGGCCCCTTTGGTGTGGGAGCAGTGGCTGGACGTTTCCGATTTGGGAGCTGGGCCCTGGCTGTGCTGGGAAGGAACGTCCCCAGTGTGCTGTGGCTAGGAAGCTCAGAGCGCCAGTGCTTGTGGGGCTGTGGAAGGGCTGCCTAGGGCAGGTGATGGCCAGCAAGAGCTTTCAGTGCTAGCCCCTTTGGTGTGGGAGCAGTGGCTGGACGTTTCCGATTTGGGAGCTGGGCTGTGGCTGTGCTGAGAAGGAACGTCCCCACTGTGCTGTGGCTAGGAAGCTCAGAGCGCCAGTGCTTGTGGGGCTGTGGAAGGGCTGCCTAGGGCAGGTGATGGCCAGCAAGAGCTTTCAGTGCTAGCCCCTTTGGTGTGGGAGCAGTGGCTGGACGTTTCGAATTTCGGAGCTGGGCTGTGGCTGTGCCGAGAAGGAACGTCCCCACTGTGCTGTGGCTAGGAAGCTCAGAGCGCCAGTGCTTGTGGGGCTGTGGAAGGGCTGCCTAGGGCAGGTGATGGCTAGGAAGAGCTTTCAGTGCTAGCCCCTTTGGTGTGGGAGCAGTGGCTGGACGTTTCCGATTTGGGAGCTGGGCTGTGGCTGTGCCGAGAAGGAACGTCCCCACTGTGCTGTGGCTAGGAAGCTCAGAGCGCCAGTGCTTGTGGGGCTGTGGAAGGGCTGCCTAGGGCAGGTGATGGCCAGCAAGAGCTTTCAGTGCTAGCCCCTTTGGTGTGGGAGCAGTGGCTGGACGTTTCGAATTTCGGAGCTGGGCTGTGGCTGTGCCGAGAAGGAACGTCCCCACTGTGCTGTGGCTAGGAAGCTCAGAGTGCCAGTGCTTGTGGGGCTGTGGAAGGGCTGCCTAGGGCAGGTGATGGCCAGCAAGAGCTTTCAGTGCTAGCCCCTTTGGTGTGGGAGCAGTGGCTGGACGTTTCGAATTTCGGAGCTGGGCTCTGGCTGTGCCGAGAAGGAACGTCCCCAGTCTGCTGCGGCTAGGAAGCTCAGAGCGCCAGTGCTTGTGGGGCTGTGGAAGGGCTGCCTAGGGAAGGTGATGGCCAGCAAGAGCTTTCAGTGCTAGCCCCTTTGGTGTGGGAGCAGTGGCTGGACGTTTCCGATTTGGGAGCTGGGCTGTGGCTGTGGTGAGAAGGAACGTCCCCAGTGTGCTGTGGCTAGGAAGCTCAGAGCGCCCGTGCTTGTGGGGCTGTGGAAGGGCTGCCTAGGGCAGGTGATGGCCAGCAAGAGCTTTCAGTGCTAGCCCCTTTGGTGTGGGAGCAGTGGCTGGACGTTTCGAATTTCGGAGCTGGGCTGTGGCTGTGCCGAGAAGGAACGTCCCCACTGTGCTGTGGCTAGGAAGCTCAGAGCGCCAGTGCTTGTGGGGCTGTGGAAGGGCTGCCTAGGGCAGGTGATGGCCAGCAAGAGCTTTCAGTGCTGGCCCCTTTGGTGTGGGAGCAGTGGCTGGACGTTTCCGATTTGGGAGCTGGGCCCTGGCTGTGCTGGGAAGGAACGTCCCCACTGTGCTGTGGCTAGGAAGCTCAGAGCGCCAGTGCTTGTGGGGCTGTGGAAGGGCTGCCTAGGGAAGGTGATGGCCAGCAAGAGCTTTCAGTGCTAGCCCCTTTGGTGTGGGAGCAGTGGCTGGACGTTTCGAATTTCGGAGCTGGGCTCTGGCTGTGCCGAGAAGGAACGTCCCCACTGTGCTGTGGCTAGGAAGCTCAGAGCGCCAGTGCTTGTGGGGCTGTGGAAGGGCTGCCTAGGGCAGGTGATGGCCAGCAAGAGCTTTCAGTGCTAGCCCCTTTGGTGTCGGAGCAGTGGCTGGACGTTTCCGATTTGGGAGCTGGGCCCTGGCTGTGCTGGGAAGGAACGTCCCCACTGTGCTGTGGCTAGGAAGCTCAGAGCGCCAGTGCTTGTGGGGCTGTGGAAGGGCTGCCTAGGGCAGGTGATGGCCAGCAAGAGCTTTCAGTGCTAGCCCCTTTGGTGTGGGAGCAGTGGCTGGACGTTTCGAATTTCGGAGCTGGGCTGTGGCTGTGCCGAGAAGGAACGTCCCCACTGTGCTGTGGCTAGGAAGCTCAGAGCGCCAGTGCTTGTGGGGCTGTGGAAGGGCTGCCTAGGGCAGGTGATGGCCAGCAAGAGCTTTCAGTGCTGGCCCCTTTGGTGTGGGAGCAGTGGCTGGACGTTTCCGATTTGGGAGCTGGGCTGTGGCTGTGGTGCGAAGGAACGTCCCCACTGTGCTGTGGCTAGGAAGCTCAGAGCGCCAGTGCTTGTGGGGCTGTGGAAGGGCTGCCTAGGGAAGGTGAGGGCCAGCAAGAGCTTTCAGTGCTGGCCGCTTTGGTGTGGGAGCAGTGGCTGGACGTTTCCGATTTGGGAGCTGGGCTCTGGCTGTGGTGAGAAGGAACGTCCCCACTGTGCTGTGCCTAGGAAGCTCAGAGCGCCAGTGCTTGTGGGGCTGTGGAAGGGCTGCCTAGGGAAGGTGATGGCCAGCAAGAGCTTTCAGTGCTAGCCCCTTTGGTGTGGGAGCAGTGCCTGGACGTTTCCGATTTGGGAGCTGGGCTCTGGCTGTGCCGAGAAGGAACGTCCCCACTGTGCTGTGGCTAGGAAGCTCAGAGCGCCAGTGCTTGTGGGGCTGTGGAAGGGCTGCCTAGGGAAGGTGATGGCCAGCAAGAGCTTTCAGTGCTAGCCCCTTTGGTGTGGGAGCAGTGGCTGGACGTTTCCGATTTGGGAGCTGGGCTGTGGCTGTGCCGAGAAGGAACGTCCCCACTGTGCTGTGGCTAGGAAGCTCAGAGCGCCAGTGCTTGTGGGGCTGTGGAAGGGCTGCCTAGGGCAGGTGATGGCCAGCAAGAGCTTTCAGTGCTGGCCCCTTTGGTGTGGGAGCAGTGGCTGGACGTTTCCGATTTGGGAGCTGGGCCCTGGCTGTGCTGGGAAGGAACGTCCCCACTGTGCTGTGGCTAGGAAGCTCAGAGCGCCAGTGCTTGTGGGGCTGTGGAAGGGCTGCCTAGGGCAGGTGATGGCCAGCAAGAGCTTTCAGTGCTAGCCCCTTTGGTGTGGGAGCAGTGGCTGGACGTTTTGAATTTCGGAGCTGGGCTGTGGCTGTGCCGAGAAGGAACGTCCCCACTGTGCTGTGGCTAGGAAGCTCAGAGCGCCAGTGCTTGTGGGGCTGTGGAAGGGCTGCCTAGGGAAGGTGATGGCCAGCAAGAGCTTTCAGTGCTAGCCCCTTTGGTGTGGGAGCAGTGGCTGGACGTTTCCGATTTGGGAGCTGGGCTGTGGCTGTGCTGAGAAGGAACGTCCCCACTGTGCTGTGGCTAGGAAGCTCAGAGCGCCAGTGCTTGTGGGGCTGTGGAAGGGCTGCCTAGGGCAGGTGATGGCCAGCAAGAGCTTTCAGTGCTAGCCCCTTTGGTGTGGGAGCAGTGGCTGGACGTTTCGAATTTCGGAGCTGGGCTGTGGCTGTGCCGAGAAGGAACGTCCCCACTGTGCTGTGGCTAGGAAGCTCAGAGCGCCAGTGCTTGTGGGGCTGTGGAAGGGCTGCCTAGGGCAGGTGATGGCTAGGAAGAGCTTTCAGTGCTAGCCCCTTTGGTGTGGGAGCAGTGGCTGGACGTTTCCGATTTGGGAGCTGGGCTGTGGCTGTGCCTAGAAGGAACGTCCCCACTGTGCTGTGGCTAGGAAGCTCAGAGCGCCAGTGCTTGTGGGGCTGTGGAAGGGCTGCCTAGGGCAGGTGATGGCCAGCAAGAGCTTTCAGTGCTAGCCCCTTTGGTGTGGGAGCAGTGGCTGGACGTTTCGAATTTCGGAGCTGGGCTGTGGCTGTGCCGAGAAGGAACGTCCCCACTGTGCTGTGGCTAGGAAGCTCAGAGTGCCAGTGCTTGTGGGGCTGTGGAAGGGCTGCCTAGGGAAGGTGATGGCCAGCAAGAGCTTTCAGTGCTGGCCGCTTTGGTGTGGGAGCAGTGGCTGGACGTTTCCGATTTGGGAGCTGGGCTGTGGCTGTGCTGGGAAGGAACGTCCCCACTGTGCTGTGCCTAGGAAGCTCAGAGCGCCAGTGCTTGTGGGGCTGTGGAAGGGCTGCCTAGGGAAGGTGATGGCCAGCAAGAGCTTTCAGTGCTAGCCCCTTTGGTGTGGGAGCAGTGGCTGGACGTTTCCGATTTGGGAGCTGGGCCCTGGCTGTGGTGTGAAGGAACGTCCCCAGTGTGCTGTGGCTAGGAAGCTCAGAGCGCCAGTGCTTGTGGGGCTGTGGAAGGGCTGCCTAGGGAAGGTGATGGCCAGCAAGAGCTTTCAGTGCTGGCCCCTTTGGTGTGGGAGCAGTGGCTGGACGTTTCCGATTTGGGAGCTGGGCCCTGGCTGTGCTGGGAAGGAACGTCCCCACTGTGCTGTGGCTAGGAAGCTCAGAGCGCCAGTGCTTGTGGGGCTGTGGAAGGGCTGCCTAGGGAAGGTGATGGCCAGCAAGATCTTTCAGTGCTGGCCCCTTTCATGTGGGAGCAGTGGCTGGACGTTTTGAATTTCGGAGCTGGGCTGTGGCTGTGCCGAGAAGGAACGTCCCCACTGTGCTGTGCCTAGGAAGCTCAGAGCGCCAGTGCTTGTGGGGCTGTGGAAGGGCTGCCTAGGGAAGGTGATGGCCAGCAAGAGCTTTCAGTGCTAGCCCCTTTCGTGTCGGAGCAGTGGCTGGACGTTTCCGATTTGGGAGCTGGGCTGTGGCTGTGCCGAGAAGGAACGTCCCCACTGTGCTGTGGCTAGGAAGCTCAGAGCGCCAGTGCTTGTGGGGCTGTGGAAGGGCTGCCTAGGGCAGGTGATGGCCAGCAAGAGCTTTCAGTGCTGGCCCCTTTGGTGTGGGAGCAGTGGCTGGACGTTTCCGATTTGGGAGCTGGGCTGTGGCTGTGCCGAGAAGGAACGTCCCCACTGTGCTGTGGCTAGGAAGCTCAGAGCGCCAGTGCTTGTGGGGCTGTGGAAGGGCTGCCTAGGGAAGGTGATGGCCAGCAAGAGCTTTCAGTGCTGGCCCCTTTCGTGTGGGAGCAGTGGCTGGACGTTTCCGATTTGGGAGCTGGGTTGTGGCTGTGCTGAGAAGGAACGTCCCCACTGTGCTGTGGCTAGGAAGCTCAGAGCGCCAGTGCTTGTGGGGCTGTGGAAGGGCTGCCTAGGGAAGGTGATGGCCAGCAAGAGCTTTCAGTGCTAGCCCCTTTGGTGTGGGAGCAGTGCCTGGACGTTTCCGATTTGGGAGCTGGGCTGTGGCTGTGCCGAGAAGGAACGTCCCCAGTGTGCTGTGGCTAGGAAGCTCAGAGCGCCAGTGCTTGTGGGGCTGTGGAAGGGCTGCCTAGGGCAGGTGATGGCCAGCAAGAGCTTTCAGTGCTAGCCCCTTTGGTGTGGGAGCAGTGGCTGGACGTTTCCGATTTGGGAGCTGGGCTGTGGCTGTGCTGAGAAGGAACGTCCCCACTGTGCTGTGGCTAGGAAGCTCAGAGCGCCAGTGTTTGTGGGGCTGTGGAAGGGCTGCCTAGGGCAGGTGATGGCCAGCAAGAGCTTTCAGTGCTGGCCCCTTTGGTGTGGGAGCAGTGGCTGGACGTTTCCGATTTGGGAGCTGGGCTCTGGCTGTGGTGAGAAGGAACGTCCCCAGTGTGCTGTGGCTAGGAAGCTCAGAGCGCCAGTGCTTGTGGGGCTGTGGAAGGGCTGCCTAGGGAAGGTGATGGCCAGCAAGATCTTTCAGTGCTGGCCGCTTTCGTGTGGGAGCAGTGGCTGGACGTTTTGAATTTCGGAGCTGGGCTGTGGCTGTGCCGAGAAGGAACGTCCCCACTGTGCTGTGGCTAGGAAGCTCAGAGCGCCAGTGCTTGTGGGGCTGTGGAAGGGCTGCCTAGGGCAGGTGATGGCCAGCAAGAGCTTTCAGTGCTAGCCCCTTTGGTGTGGGAGCAGTGGCTGGACGTTTCCGATTTGGGAGCTGGGCTGTGGCTGTGGTGCGAAGGAACGTCCCCAGTGTGCTGTGGCTAGGAAGCTCAGAGCGCCAGTGCTTGTGGGGCTGTGGAAGGGCTGCCTAGGGCAGGTGATGGCCAGCAAGAGCTTTCAGTGCTAGCCCCTTTGGTGTGGGAGCAGTGGCTGGACGTTTCGAATTTCGGAGCTGGGCTGTGGCTGTGCCGAGAAGGAACGTCCCCACTGTGCTGTGGCTAGGAAGCTCAGAGCGCCAGTGCTTGTGGGGCTGTGGAAGGGCTGCCTAGGGCAGGTGATGGCTAGGAAGAGCTTTCAGTGCTAGCCCCTTTGGTGTGGGAGCAGTGGCTGGACGTTTCCGATTTGGGAGCTGGGCTCTGGCTGTGCCGAGAAGGAACGTCCCCACTGTGCTGTGGCTAGGAAGCTCAGAGCGCCAGTGCTTGTGGGGCTGTGGAAGGGCTGCCTAGGGCAGGTGATGGCCAGCAAGAGCTTTCAGTGCTAGCCCCTTTGGTGTGGGAGCAGTGGCTGGACGTTTCGAATTTCGGAGCTGGGCTGTGGCTGTGCCGAGAAGGAACGTCCCCACTGTGCTGTGGCTAGGAAGCTCAGAGTGCCAGTGCTTGTGGGGCTGTGGAAGGGCTGCCTAGGGAAGGTGATGGCCAGCAAGAGCTTTCAGTGCTAGCCCCTTTGGTGTGGGAGCAGTGCCTGGACGTTTCCGATTTGGGAGCTGGGCTGTGGCTGTGCTGGGAAGGAACGTCCCCACTGTGCTGTGCCTAGGAAGCTCAGAGCGCCAGTGCTTGTGGGGCTGTGGAAGGGCTGCCTAGGGCAGGTGATGGCCAGCAAGAGCTTTCAGTGCTAGCCCCTTTGGTGTGGGAGCAGTGGCTGGACGTTTCCGATTTGGGAGCTGGGCTGTGGCTGTGGTGCGAAGGAACGTCCCCAGTGTGCTGTGGCTAGGAAGCTCAGAGCGCCAGTGCTTGTGGGGCTGTGGAAGGGCTGCCTAGGGCAGGTGATGGCCAGCAAGAGCTTTCAGTGCTAGCCCCTTTGGTGTGGGAGCAGTGGCTGGACGTTTCGAATTTCGGAGCTGGGCTGTGGCTGTGCCGAGAAGGAACGTCCCCACTGTGCTGTGGCTAGGAAGCTCAGAGCGCCAGTGCTTGTGGGGCTGTGGAAGGGCTGCCTAGGGCAGGTGATGGCTAGGAAGAGCTTTCAGTGCTAGCCCCTTTGGTGTGGGAGCAGTGGCTGGACGTTTCCGATTTGGGAGCTGGGCTCTGGCTGTGCCGAGAAGGAACGTCCCCACTGTGCTGTGGCTAGGAAGCTCAGAGCGCCAGTGCTTGTGGGGCTGTGGAAGGGCTGCCTAGGGCAGGTGATGGCCAGCAAGAGCTTTCAGTGCTAGCCCCTTTGGTGTGGGAGCAGTGGCTGGACGTTTCGAATTTCGGAGCTGGGCTGTGGCTGTGCCGAGAAGGAACGTCCCCACTGTGCTGTGGCTAGGAAGCTCAGAGTGCCAGTGCTTGTGGGGCTGTGGAAGGGCTGCCTAGGGAAGGTGATGGCCAGCAAGAGCTTTCAGTGCTAGCCCCTTTGGTGTGGGAGCAGTGCCTGGACGTTTCCGATTTGGGAGCTGGGCTGTGGCTGTGCTGGGAAGGAACGTCCCCACTGTGCTGTGCCTAGGAAGCTCAGAGCGCCAGTGCTTGTGGGGCTGTGGAAGGGCTGCCTAGGGAAGGTGATGGCCAGCAAGAGCTTTCAGTGCTAGCCCCTTTGGTGTGGGAGCAGTGGCTGGACGTTTCCGATTTGGGAGCTGGGCCCTGGCTGTGCCGAGAAGGAACGTCCCCACTGTACTGTGGCTAGGAAGCTCAGAGCGCCAGTGCTTGTGGGGCTGTGGAAGGGCTGCCTAGGGAAGGTGATGGCCAGCAAGAGCTTTCAGTGCTGGCCCCTTTGGTGTGGGAGCAGTGGCTGGACGTTTCCGATTTGGGAGCTGGGCCCTGGCTGTGCTGGGAAGGAACGTCCCCACTGTGCTGTGGCTAGGAAGCTCAGAGCGCCAGTGCTTGTGGGGCTGTGGAAGGGCTGCCTAGGGAAGGTGATGGCCAGCAAGATCTTTCAGTGCTGGCCCCTTTCATGTGGGAGCAGTGGCTGGACGTTTCCGATTTGGGAGCTGGGCTGTGGCTGTGCCGAGAAGGAACGTCCCCACTGTGCTGTGGCTAGGAAGCTCAGAGCGCCAGTGCTTGTGGGGCTGTGGAAGGGCTGCCTAGGGCAGGTGATGGCCAGCAAGAGCTTTCAGTGCTGGCCCCTTTGGTGTGGGAGCAGTGGCTGGACGTTTCCGATTTGGGAGCTGGGCTGTGGCTGTGCCGAGAAGGAACGTCCCCACTGTGCTGTGGCTAGGAAGCTCAGAGCGCCAGTGCTTGTGGGGCTGTGGAAGGGCTGCCTAGGGAAGGTGATGGCCAGCAAGAGCTTTCAGTGCTGGCCCCTTTCGTGTGGGAGCAGTGGCTGGACGTTTCCGATTTGGGAGCTGGGTTGTGGCTGTGCTGAGAAGGAACGTCCCCACTGTGCTGTGGCTAGGAATCTCAGAGCGCCAGTGCTTGTGGGGCTGTGGAAGGGCTGCCTAGGGAAGGTGATGGCCAGCAAGAGCTTTCAGTGCTAGCCCCTTTGGTGTGGGAGCAGTGCCTGGACGTTTCCGATTTGGGAGCTGGGCTGTGGCTGTGCCGAGAAGGAACGTCCCCAGTGTGCTGTGGCTAGGAAGCTCAGAGCGCCAGTGCTTGTGGGGCTGTGGAAGGGCTGCCTAGGGCAGGTGATGGCCAGCAAGAGCTTTCAGTGCTAGCCCCTTTGGTGTGGGAGCAGTGGCTGGACGTTTCCGATTTGGGAGCTGGGCTGTGGCTGTGCTGAGAAGGAACGTCCCCACTGTGCTGTGGCTAGGAAGCTCAGAGCGCCAGTGCTTGTGGGGCTGTGGAAGGGCTGCCTAGGGCAGGTGATGGCCAGCAAGAGCTTTCAGTGCTGGCCCCTTTGGTGTGGGAGCAGTGGCTGGACGTTTCCGATTTGGGAGCTGGGCTCTGGCTGTGGTGAGAAGGAACGTCCCCAGTGTGCTGTGGCTAGGAAGCTCAGAGCGCCAGTGCTTGTGGGGCTGTGGAAGGGCTGCCTAGGGAAGGTGATGGCCAGCAAGATCTTTCAGTGCTGGCCCCTTTCGTGTGGGAGCAGTGGCTGGACGTTTTGAATTTCGGAGCTGGGCTGTGGCTGTGCCGAGAAGGAATGTCCCCACTGTGCTGTGGCTAGGAAGCTCAGAGCGCCAGTGCTTGTGGGGCTGTGGAAGGGCTGCCTAGGGAAGGTGATGGCCAGCAAGAGCTTTCAGTGCTAGCCCCTTTGGTGTGGGAGCAGTGGCTGGACGTTTCCGATTTGGGAGCTGGGCTGTGGCTGTGCCGAGAAGGAACGTCCCCACTGTGCTGTGGCTAGGAAGCTCAGAGCGCCAGTGCTTGTGGGGCTGTGGAAGGGCTGCCTAGGGCAGGTGATGGCCAGCAAGAGCTTTCAGTGCTGGCCCCTTTGGTGTGGGAGCAGTGGCTGGACGTTTCCGATTTGGGAGCTGGGCCCTGGCTGTGCTGGGAAGGAACGTCCCCACTGTGCTGTGGCTAGGAAGCTCAGAGCGCCAGTGCTTGTGGGGCTGTGGAAGGGCTGCCTAGGGAAGGTGATGGCCAGCAAGAGCTTTCAGTGCTGGCCCCTTTGGTGTGGGAGCAGTGGCTGGACGTTTCCGAATTGGGAGCTGGGCCCTGGCTGTGCTGGGAAGGAACGTCCCCACTGTGCTGTGGCTAGGAAGCTCAGAGCGCCAGTGCTTGTGGGGCTGTGGAAGGGCTGCCTAGGGAAGGTGATGGCCAGCAAGATCTTTCAGTGCTGGCCCCTTTCATGTGGGAGCAGTGGCTGGACGTTTTGAATTTCGGAGCTGGGCTGTGGCTGTGCCGAGAAGGAACGTCCCCACTGTGCTGTGGCTAGGAAGCTCAGAGCGCCAGTGCTTGTGGGGCTGTGGAAGGGCTGCCTAGGGAAGGTGATGGCCAGCAAGAGCTTTCAGTGCTAGCCCCTTTCGTGTCGGAGCAGTGGCTGGACGTTTCCGATTTGGGAGCTGGGCTGTGGCTGTGCCGAGAAGGAACGTCCCCACTGTGCTGTGGCTAGGAAGCTCAGAGCGCCAGTGCTTGTGGGGCTGTGGAAGGGCTGCCTAGGGCAGGTGATGGCCAGCAAGAGCTTTCAGTGCTGGCCCCTTTGGTGTGGGAGCAGTGGCTGGACGTTTCCGATTTGGGAGCTGGGCTGTGGCTGTGCCGAGAAGGAACGTCCCCACTGTGCTGTGGCTAGGAAGCTCAGAGCGCCAGTGCTTGTGGGGCTGTGGAAGGGCTGCCTAGGGAAGGTGATGGCCAGCAAGAGCTTTCAGTGCTGGCCCCTTTCGTGTGGGAGCAGTGGCTGGACGTTTCCGATTTGGGAGCTGGGCTGTGGCTGTGCTGAGAAGGAACGTCCCCACTGTGCTGTGGCTAGGAAGCTCAGAGCGCCAGTGCTTGTGGGGCTGTGGAAGGGCTGCCTAGGGCAGGTGATGGCCAGCAAGAGCTTTCAGTGCTGGCCCCTTTGGTGTGGGAGCAGTGGCTGGACGTTTCCGATTTGGGAGCTGGGCTGTGGCTGTGCTGGGAAGGAACGTCCCCACTGTGGTGTGGCTAGGAAGCTCAGAGCGCCAGTGCTTGTGGGGCTGTGGAAGGGCTGCCTAGGGAAGGTGATGGCCAGCAAGATCTTTCAGTGCTGGCCCCTTTCGTGTGGGAGCAGTGGCTGGACGTTTCGAATTTCGGAGCTGGGCTGTGGCTGTGGTGAGAAGGAATGTCCCCACTGTGCTGTGGCTAGGAAGCTCAGAGCGCCAGTGCTTGTGGGGCTGTGGAAGGGCTGCCTAGGGAAGGTGATGGCCAGCAAGAGCTTTCAGTGCTAGCCCCTTTGGTGTGGGAGCAGTGGCTGGACGTTTCCGATTTGGGAGCTGGGCTCTGGCTGTGGTGAGAAGGAACGTCCCCACTGTGCTGTGCCTAGGAAGCTCAGAGCGCCAGTGCTTGTGGGGCTGTGGAAGGGCTGCCTAGGGAAGGTGATGGCCAGCAAGAGCTTTCAGTGCTAGCCCCTTTCGTGTGGGAGCAGTGCCTGGACGTTTCCGATTTGGGAGCTGGGCTGTGGCTGTGCCGAGAAGGAACGTCCCCACTGTGCTGTGGCTAGGAAGCTCAGAGCGCCAGTGCTTGTGGGGCTGTGGGAGGGCTGCCTAGGGCAGGTGATGGCCAGCAAGAGCTTTCAGTGCTAGCCCCTTTGGTGTGGGAGCAGTGGCTGGACGTTTCCGATTTGGGAGCTGGGCTGTGGCTGTGCTGGGAAGGAACGTCCCCACTGTGCTGTGGCTAGGAAGCTCAGAGCGCCAGTGCTTGTGGGGCTGTGGAAGGGCTGCCTAGGGCAGGTGATGGCCAGCAAGAGCTTTCAGTGCTGGCCCCTTTGGTGTGGGAGCAGTGGCTGGACGTTTCCAATTTGGGAGCTGGGCCCTGGCTGTGCTGGGAAGGAACGTCCCCACTGTGCTGTGGCTAGGAAGCTCAGAGCGCCAGTGCTTGTGGGGCTGTGGAAGGGCTGCCTAGGGAAGGTGATGGCCAGCAAGAGCTTTCAGTGCTAGCCCCTTTGTTGTGGGAGCAGTGGCTGGACGTTTCCGATTTGGGAGCTGGGCCCTGGCTGTGCTGGGAAGGAACGTCCCCACTGTGCTGTGGCTAGGAAGCTCAGAGCGCCAGTGCTTGTGGGGCTGTGGAAGGGCTGCCTAGGGCAGGTGATGGCCAGCAAGAGCTTTCAGTGCTAGCCCCTTTGGTGTGGGAGCAGTGGCTGGACGTTTCGAATTTCGGAGCTGGGCTGTGGCTGTGCCGAGAAGGAACGTCCCCACTGTGCTGTGGCTAGGAAGCTCAGAGCGCCAGTGCTTGTGGGGCTGTGGAAGGGCTGCCTAGGGCAGGTGATGGCCAGCAAGAGCTTACAGTGCTGGCCCCTTTGGTGTGGGAGCAGTGGCTGGACGTTTCCGATTTGGGAGCTGGGCTGTGGCTGTGCCGAGAAGGAACGTCCCCACTGTGCTGTGGCTAGGAAGCTCAGAGCGCCAGTGCTTGTGGGGCTGTGGAAGGGCTGCCTAGGGAAGGTGAGGGCCAGCAAGAGCTTTCAGTGCTGGCCGCTTTGGTGTGGGAGCAGTGGCTGGACGTTTCCGATTTGGGAGCTGGGCTCTGGCTGTGGTGAGAAGGAACGTCCCCACTGTGCTGTGCCTAGGAAGCTCAGAGCGCCAGTGCTTGTGGGGCTGTGGAAGGGCTGCCTAGGGAAGGTGATGGCCAGCAAGAGCTTTCAGTGCTAGCCCCTTTGGTGTGGGAGCAGTGCCTGGACGTTTCCGATTTGGGAGCTGGGCTGTGGCTGTGCCGAGAAGGAACGTCCCCACTGTGCTGTGGCTAGGAAGCTCAGAGCGCCAGTGCTTGTGGGGCTGTGGGAGGGCTGCCTAGGGCAGGTGATGGCCAGCAAGAGCTTTCAGTGCTAGCCCCTTTGGTGTGGGAGCAGTGGCTGGACGTTTCGAATTTCGGAGCTGGGCTGTGGCTGTGCCGAGAAGGAACGTCCCCACTGTGCTGTGGCTAGGAAGCTCAGAGCGCCAGTGCTTGTGGGGCTGTGGAAGGGCTGCCTAGGGCAGGTGATGGCCAGCAAGAGCTTTCAGTGCTGGCCCCTTTGGTGTGGGAGCAGTGGCTGGACGTTTCCGATTTGGGAGCTGGGCCCTGGCTGTGCTGGGAAGGAACGTCCCCACTGTGCTGTGGCTAGGAAGCTCAGAGCGCCAGTGCTTGTGGGGCTGTGGAAGGGCTGCCTAGGGAAGGTGAGGGCCAGCAAGAGCTTTCAGTGCTAGCCCCTTTCGTGTGGGAGCAGTGGCTGGACGTTTCGAATTTCGGAGCTGGGCTCTGGCTGTGCCGAGAAGGAACGTCCCCACTGTGCTGTGGCTAGGAAGCTCAGAGCGCCAGTGCTTGTGGGGCTGTGGAAGGGCTGCCTAGGGAAGGTGATGGCCAGCAAGAGCTTTCAGTGCTAGCCCCTTTGGTGTGGGAGCAGTGGCTGGACGTTTCCGATTTGGGAGCTGGGCCCTGGCTGTGCTGGGAAGGAACGTCCCCACTGTGCTGTGGCTAGGAAGCTCAGAGCGCCAGTGCTTGTGGGGCTGTGGAAGGGCTGCCTAGGGAAGGTGATGGCCAGCAAGAGCTTTCAGTGCTAGCCACTTTGGTGTGGGAGCAGTGGCTGGACGTTTCCGATTTGGGAGCTGGGCTGTGGCTGTGCCGAGAAGGAACGTCCCCACTGTGCTGTGGCTAGGAAGCTCAGAGCGCCAGTGCTTGTGGGGCTGTGGAAGGGCTGCCTAGGGCAGGTGTTGGCCAGCAAGAGCTTTCAGTGCTAGCCCCTTTGGTGTGGGAGCAGTGGCTGGACGTTTCCGATTTGGGAGCTGGGCTGTGGCTGTGCCGAGAAGGAACGTCCCCACTGTGCTGTGGCTAGGAAGCTCAGAGCGCCAGTGCTTGTGGGGCTGTGGAAGGGCTGCCTAGGGCAGGTGATGGCCAGCAAGAGCTTTCAGTGCTGGCCCCTTTCGTGTGGGAGCAGTGGCTGGACGTTTCCGATTTGGGACCTGGGTTGTGGCTGTGCTGAGAAGGAACGTCCCCACTGTGCTGTGGCTAGGAAGCTCAGAGCGCCAGTGCTTGTGGGGCTGTGGAAGGGCTGCCTAGGGCAGGTGATGGCCAGCAAGAGCTTTCAGTGCTAGCCCCTTTGGTGTGGGAGCAGTGCCTGGACGTTTCCGATTTGGGAGCTGGGCTGTGGCTGTGCCGAGAAGGAACGTCCCCACTGTGCTGTGGCTAGGAAGCTCAGAGCGCCAGTGCTTGTGGGGCTGTGGAAGGGCTGCCTAGGGCAGGTGATGGCCAGCAAGAGCTTTCAGTGCTAGCCCCTTTGGTGTGGGAGCAGTGGCTGGACGTTTCCGATTTGGGAGCTGGGCTGTGGCTGTGCTGAGAAGGAACGTCCCCACTGTGCTGTGGCTAGGAAGCTCAGAGCGCCAGTGCTTGTGGGGCTGTGGAAGGGCTGCCTAGGGCAGGTGATGGCCAGCAAGAGCTTTCAGTGCTGGCCCCTTTGGTGTGGGAGCAGTGGCTGGACGTTTCCGATTTGGGACCTGGGCCCTGGCTGTGCTGGGAAGGAACGTCCCCAGTGTGCTGTGGCTAGGAAGCTCAGAGCGCCAGTGCTTGTGGGGCTGTGGAAGGGCTGCCTAGGGAAGGTGATGGCCAGCAAGAGCTTTCAGTGCTGGCCCCTTTGGTGTGGGAGCAGTGGCTGGACGTTTCCGATTTGGGAGCTGGGCTGTGGCTGTGCCGAGAAGGAACGTCCCCACTGTGCTGTGGCTAGGAAGCTCAGAGCGCCAGTGCTTGTGGGGCTGTGGAAGGGCTGCCTAGGGAAGGTGATGGCCAGCAAGAGCTTTCAGTGCTAGCCCCTTTCGTGTCGGAGCAGTGGCTGGACGTTTCCGATTTGGGAGCTGGGCTGTGGCTGTGCCGAGAAGGAACGTCCCCACTGTACTGTGGCTAGGAAGCTCAGAGCGCCAGTGCTTGTGGGGCTGTGGAAGGGCTGCCTAGGGAAGGTGATGGCCAGCAAGAGCTTTCAGTGCTGGCCCCTTTGGTGTGGGAGCAGTGGCTGGACGTTTCGAATTTCGGAGCTGGGCTCTGGCTGTGGTGAGAAGGAACGTCCCCACTGTGCTGTGGCTAGGAAGCTCAGAGCGCCAGTGCTTGTGGGGCTGTGGAAGGGCTGCCTAGGGAAGGTGATGGCCAGCAAGAGCTTTCAGTGCTAGCCCCTTTGGTGTGGGAGCAGTGGCTGGACGTTTCCGATTTGGGAGCTGGGCTGTGGCTGTGCTGGGAAGGAACGTCCCCACTGTGCTGTGGCTAGGAAGCTCAGAGCGCCAGTGCTTGTGGGGCTGTGGAAGGGCTGCCTAGGGCAGGTGATGGCCAGCAAGAGCTTTCAGTGCTAGCCCCTTTGGTGTGGGAGCAGTGGCTGGACGTTTCGAATTTCGGAGCTGGGCTGTGGCTGTGCCGAGAAGGAACGTCCCCACTGTGCTGTGGCTAGGAAGCTCAGAGCGCCAGTGCTTGTGGGGCTGTGGAAGGGCTGCCTAGGGCAGGTGATGGCCAGCAAGAGCTTTCAGTGCTGGCCCCTTTGGTGTGGGAGCAGTGGCTGGACGTTTCCGATTTGGGAGCTGGGCTGTGGCTGTGCCGAGAAGGAACGTCCCCACTGTGCTGTGGCTAGGAAGCTCAGAGCGCCAGTGCTTGTGGGGCTGTGGAAGGGCTGCCTAGGGAAGGTGAGGGCCAGCAAGAGCTTTCAGTGCTAGCCCCTTTGGTGTGGGAGCAGTGGCTGGACGTTTCCGATTTGGGAGCTGGGCTCTGGCTGTGGTGAGAAGGAATGTCCCCACTGTGCTGTGGCTAGGAAGCTCAGAGCGCCAGTGCTTGTGGGGCTGTGGAAGGGCTGCCTAGGGCAGGTGATGGCCAGCAAGAGCTTTCAGTGCTGGCCCCTTTGGTGTGGGAGCAGTGGCTGGACGTTTCCGATTTGGGAGCTGGGCTCTGGCTGTGGTGAGAAGGAACGTCCCCACTGTGCTGTGCCTAGGAAGCTCAGAGCGCCAGTGCTTGTGGGGCTGTGGAAGGGCTGCCTAGGGAAGGTGATGGCCAGCAAGAGCTTTCAGTGCTAGCCCCTTTGGTGTGGGAGCAGTGCCTGGACGTTTCCGATTTGGGAGCTGGGCTGTGGCTGTACCGAGAAGGAACGTCCCCACTGTGCTGTGGCTAGGAAGCTCAGAGCGCCAGTGCTTGTGGGGCTGTGGGAGGGCTGCCTAGGGCAGGTGATGGCCAGCAAGAGCTTTCAGTGCTAGCCCCTTTGGTGTGGGAGCAGTGGCTGGACGTTTCCGATTTGGGAGCTGGGCTGTGGCTGTGCCGAGAAGGAACGTCCCCACTGTGCTGTGGCTAGGAAGCTCAGAGCGCCAGTGCTTGTGGGGCTGTGGAAGGGCTGCCTAGGGCAGGTGATGGCCAGCAAGAGCTTTCAGTGCTGGCCCCTTTGGTGTGGGAGCAGTGGCTGGACGTTTCCAATTTGGGAGCTGGGCCCTGGCTGTGCTGGGAAGGAACGTCCCCACTGTGCTGTGGCTAGGAAGCTCAGAGCGCCAGTGCTTGTGGGGCTGTGGAAGGGCTGCCTAGGGAAGGTGATGGCCAGCAAGAGCTTTCAGTGCTAGCCCCTTTGTTGTGGGAGCAGTGGCTGGACGTTTCCGATTTGGGAGCTGGGCCCTGGCTGTGCTGGGAAGGAACGTCCCCACTGTGCTGTGGCTAGGAAGCTCAGAGCGCCAGTGCTTGTGGGGCTGTGGAAGGGCTGCCTAGGGCAGGTGATGGCCAGCAAGAGCTTTCAGTGCTAGCCCCTTTGGTGTGGGAGCAGTGGCTGGACGTTTCGAATTTCGGAGCTGGGCTGTGGCTGTGCCGAGAAGGAACGTCCCCACTGTGCTGTGGCTAGGAAGCTCAGAGCGCCAGTGCTTGTGGGGCTGTGGAAGGGCTGCCTAGGGCAGGTGATGGCCAGCAAGAGCTTACAGTGCTGGCCCCTTTGGTGTGGGAGCAGTGGCTGGACGTTTCCGATTTGGGAGCTGGGCTGTGGCTGTGCCGAGAAGGAACGTCCCCACTGTGCTGTGGCTAGGAAGCTCAGAGCGCCAGTGCTTGTGGGGCTGTGGAAGGGCTGCCTAGGGAAGGTGAGGGCCAGCAAGAGCTTTCAGTGCTGGCCGCTTTGGTGTGGGAGCAGTGGCTGGACGTTTCCGATTTGGGAGCTGGGCTCTGGCTGTGGTGAGAAGGAACGTCCCCACTGTGCTGTGCCTAGGAAGCTCAGAGCGCCAGTGCTTGTGGGGCTGTGGAAGGGCTGCCTAGGGAAGGTGATGGCCAGCAAGAGCTTTCAGTGCTAGCCCCTTTGGTGTGGGAGCAGTGCCTGGACGTTTCCGATTTGGGAGCTGGGCTGTGGCTGTGCCGAGAAGGAACGTCCCCACTGTGCTGTGGCTAGGAAGCTCAGAGCGCCAGTGCTTGTGGGGCTGTGGGAGGGCTGCCTAGGGCAGGTGATGGCCAGCAAGAGCTTTCAGTGCTAGCCCCTTTGGTGTGGGAGCAGTGGCTGGACGTTTCGAATTTCGGAGCTGGGCTGTGGCTGTGCCGAGAAGGAACGTCCCCACTGTGCTGTGGCTAGGAAGCTCAGAGCGCCAGTGCTTGTGGGGCTGTGGAAGGGCTGCCTAGGGCAGGTGATGGCCAGCAAGAGCTTTCAGTGCTGGCCCCTTTGGTGTGGGAGCAGTGGCTGGACGTTTCCGATTTGGGAGCTGGGCCCTGGCTGTGCTGGGAAGGAACGTCCCCACTGTGCTGTGGCTAGGAAGCTCAGAGCGCCAGTGCTTGTGGGGCTGTGGAAGGGCTGCCTAGGGAAGGTGATGGCCAGCAAGAGCTTTCAGTGCTAGCCACTTTGGTGTGGGAGCAGTGGCTGGACGTTTCCGATTTGGGAGCTGGGCTGTGGCTGTGCCGAGAAGGAACGTCCCCACTGTGCTGTGGCTAGGAAGCTCAGAGCGCCAGTGCTTGTGGGGCTGTGGAAGGGCTGCCTAGGGCAGGTGATGGCTAGGAAGAGCTTTCAGTGCTAGCCCCTTTGGTGTGGGAGCAGTGGCTGGACGTTTCCGATTTGGGAGCTGGGCTGTGGCTGTGCCGAGAAGGAACGTCCCCACTGTGCTGTGGCTAGGAAGCTCAGAGCGCCAGTGCTTGTGGGGCTGTGGAAGGGCTGCCTAGGGCAGGTGATGGCCAGCAAGAGCTTTCAGTGCTGGCCCCTTTCGTGTGGGAGCAGTGGCTGGACGTTTCCGATTTGGGACCTGGGTTGTGGCTGTGCTGAGAAGGAACGTCCCCACTGTGCTGTGGCTAGGAAGCTCAGAGCGCCAGTGCTTGTGGGGCTGTGGAAGGGCTGCCTAGGGCAGGTGATGGCCAGCAAGAGCTTTCAGTGCTAGCCCCTTTGGTGTGGGAGCAGTGCCTGGACGTTTCCGATTTGGGAGCTGGGCTGTGGCTGTGCCGAGAAGGAACGTCCCCACTGTGCTGTGGCTAGGAAGCTCAGAGCGCCAGTGCTTGTGGGGCTGTGGAAGGGCTGCCTAGGGCAGGTGATGGCCAGCAAGAGCTTTCAGTGCTAGCCCCTTTGGTGTGGGAGCAGTGGCTGGACGTTTCCGATTTGGGAGCTGGGCTGTGGCTGTGCTGAGAAGGAACGTCCCCACTGTGCTGTGGCTAGGAAGCTCAGAGCGCCAGTGCTTGTGGGGCTGTGGAAGGGCTGCCTAGGGCAGGTGATGGCCAGCAAGAGCTTTCAGTGCTGGCCCCTTTGGTGTGGGAGCAGTGGCTGGACGTTTCCGATTTGGGACCTGGGCCCTGGCTGTGCTGGGAAGGAACGTCCCCACTGTGCTGTGGCTAGGAAGCTCAGAGCGCCAGTGCTTGTGGGGCTGTGGAAGGGCTGCCTAGGGAAGGTGATGGCCAGCAAGAGCTTTCAGTGCTGGCCCCTTTGGTGTGGGAGCAGTGGCTGGACGTTTCCGATTTGGGAGCTGGGCTGTGGCTGTGCCGAGAAGGAACGTCCCCACTGTGCTGTGGCTAGGAAGCTCAGAGCGCCAGTGCTTGTGGGGCTGTGGAAGGGCTGCCTAGGGAAGGTGATGGCCAGCAAGAGCTTTCAGTGCTAGCCCCTTTCGTGTCGGAGCAGTGGCTGGACGTTTCCGATTTGGGAGCTGGGCTGTGGCTGTGCCGAGAAGGAACGTCCCCACTGTACTGTGGCTAGGAAGCTCAGAGCGCCAGTGCTTGTGGGGCTGTGGAAGGGCTGCCTAGGGAAGGTGATGGCCAGCAAGAGCTTTCAGTGCTGGCCCCTTTGGTGTGGGAGCAGTGGCTGGACGTTTCGAATTTCGGAGCTGGGCTCTGGCTGTGGTGAGAAGGAACGTCCCCACTGTGCTGTGGCTAGGAAGCTCAGAGCGCCAGTGCTTGTGGGGCTGTGGAAGGGCTGCCTAGGGAAGGTGATGGCCAGCAAGAGCTTTCAGTGCTAGCCCCTTTGGTGTGGGAGCAGTGGCTGGACGTTTCCGATTTGGGAGCTGGGCCCTGGCTGTGCTGGGAAGGAACGTCCCCACTGTGCTGTGGCTAGGAAGCTCAGAGCGCCAGTGCTTGTGGGGCTGTGGAAGGGCTGCCTAGGGCAGGTGATGGCCAGCAAGAGCTTTCAGTGCTAGCCCCTTTGGTGTGGGAGCAGTGGCTGGACGTTTCGAATTTCGGAGCTGGGCTGTGGCTGTGCCGAGAAGGAACGTCCCCACTGTGCTGTGGCTAGGAAGCTCAGAGCGCCAGTGCTTGTGGGGCTGTGGAAGGGCTGCCTAGGGCAGGTGATGGCCAGCAAGAGCTTTCAGTGCTGGCCCCTTTGGTGTGGGAGCAGTGGCTGGACGTTTCCGATTTGGGAGCTGGGCTGTGGCTGTGCCGAGAAGGAACGTCCCCACTGTGCTGTGGCTAGGAAGCTCAGAGCGCCAGTGCTTGTGGGGCTGTGGAAGGGCTGCCTAGGGAAGGTGAGGGCCAGCAAGAGCTTTCAGTGCTAGCCCCTTTGTTGTAGGAGCAGTGGCTGGACGTTTCCGATTTGGGAGCTGGGCTGTGGCTGTGCCGAGAAGGAACGTCCCCACTGTGCTGTGGCTAGGAAGCTCAGAGCGCCAGTGCTTGTGGGGCTGTGGGAGGGCTGCCTAGGGCAGGTGATGGCCAGCAAGAGCTTTCAGTGCTAGCCCCTTTGGTGTGGGAGCAGTGGCTGGACGTTTCCGATTTGGGAGCTGGGCTGTGGCTGTGCCGAGAAGGAACGTCCCCACTGTGCTGTGGCTAGGAAGCTCAGAGCGCCAGTGCTTGTGGGGCTGTGGAAGGGCTGCCTAGGGCAGGTGATGGCCAGCAAGAGCTTTCAGTGCTGGCCCCTTTGGTGTGGGAGCAGTGGCTGGACGTTTCCGATTTGGGAGCTGGGCCCTGGCTGTGCTGGGAAGGAACGTCCCCACTGTGCTGTGGCTAGGAAGCTCAGAGCGCCAGTGCTTGTGGGGCTGTGGAAGGGCTGCCTAGGGAAGGTGAGGGCCAGCAAGAGCTTTCAGTGCTAGCCCCTTTGGTGTGGGAGCAGTAGCTGGACGTTTCCGATTTGGGAGCTGGGCTGTGGCTGTGCCGAGAAGGAACGTCCCCACTGTGCTGTGGCTAGGAAGCTCAGAGCGCCAGTGCTTGTGGGGCTGTGGAAGGGCTGCCTAGGGCAGGTGATGGCCAGCAAGAGCTTTCAGTGCTGGCCCCTTTCGTGTGGGAGCAGTGGCTGGACGTTTCCGATTTGGGACCTGGGTTGTGGCTGTGCTGAGAAGGAACGTCCCCACTGTGCTGTGGCTAGGAAGCTCAGAGCGCCAGTGCTTGTGGGGCTGTGGAAGGGCTGCCTAGGGCAGGTGATGGCCAGCAAGAGCTTTCAGTGCTAGCCCCTTTGGTGTGGGAGCAGTGCCTGGACGTTTCCGATTTGGGAGCTGGGCTGTGGCTGTGCCGAGAAGGAACGTCCCCACTGTGCTGTGGCTAGGAAGCTCAGAGCGCCAGTGCTTGTGGGGCTGTGGAAGGGCTGCCTAGGGCAGGTGATGGCCAGCAAGAGCTTTCAGTGCTAGCCCCTTTGGTGTGGGAGCAGTGGCTGGACGTTTCCGATTTGGGAGCTGGGCTGTGGCTGTGCTGAGAAGGAACGTCCCCACTGTGCTGTGGCTAGGAAGCTCAGAGCGCCAGTGCTTGTGGGGCTGTGGAAGGGCTGCCTAGGGCAGGTGATGGCCAGCAAGAGCTTTCAGTGCTGGCCCCTTTGGTGTGGGAGCAGTGGCTGGACGTTTCCGATTTGGGACCTGGGCCCTGGCTGTGCTGGGAAGGAACGTCCCCAGTGTGCTGTGGCTAGGAAGCTCAGAGCGCCAGTGCTTGTGGGGCTGTGGAAGGGCTGCCTAGGGAAGGTGATGGCCAGCAAGAGCTTTCAGTGCTGGCCCCTTTGGTGTGGGAGCAGTGGCTGGACGTTTCCGATTTGGGAGCTGGGCTGTGGCTGTGCCGAGAAGGAATGTCCCCACTGTGCTGTGGCTAGGAAGCTCAGAGCGCCAGTGCTTGTGGGGCTGTGGAAGGGCTGCCTAGGGAAGGTGATGGCCAGCAAGAGCTTTCAGTGCTAGCCCCTTTCGTGTCGGAGCAGTGGCTGGACGTTTCCGATTTGGGAGCTGGGCTGTGGCTGTGCCGAGAAGGAACGTCCCCACTGTACTGTGGCTAGGAAGCTCAGAGCGCCAGTGCTTGTGGGGCTGTGGAAGGGCTGCCTAGGGAAGGTGATGGCCAGCAAGAGCTTTCAGTGCTGGCCCCTTTGGTGTGGGAGCAGTGGCTGGACGTTTCGAATTTCGGAGCTGGGCTCTGGCTGTGGTGAGAAGGAACGTCCCCACTGTGCTGTGGCTAGGAAGCTCAGAGCGCCAGTGCTTGTGGGGCTGTGGAAGGGCTGCCTAGGGCAGGTGATGGCCAGCAAGAGCTTTCAGTGCTAGCCCCTTTGGTGTGGGAGCAGTGGCTGGACGTTTCCGATTTGGGAGCTGGGCCCTGGCTGTGCTGGGAAGGAACGTCCCCACTGTGCTGTGGCTAGGAAGCTCAGAGCGCCAGTGCTTGTGGGGCTGTGGAAGGGCTGCCTAGGGAAGGTGATGGCCAGCAAGAGCTTTCAGTGCTAGCCCCTTTGGTGTGGGAGCAGTGGCTGGACGTTTCGAATTTCGGAGCTGGGCTGTGGCTGTGCCGAGAAGGAACGTCCGCACTGTGCTGTGGCTAGGAAGCTCAGAGCGCCAGTGCTTGTGGGGCTGTGGAAGGGCTGCCTAGGGCAGGTGATGGCCAGCAAGAGCTTTCAGTGCTGGCCCCTTTGGTGTGGGAGCAGTGGCTGGACGTTTCCGATTTGGGAGCTGGGCTGTGGCTGTGCCGAGAAGGAACGTCCCCACTGTGCTGTGGCTAGGAAGCTCAGAGCGCCAGTGCTTGTGGGGCTGTGGAAGGGCTGCCTAGGGCAGGTGATGGCCAGCAAGAGCTTTCAGTGCTGGCCACTTTGGTGTGGGAGCAGTGGCTGGACGTTTCCGATTTGGGAGCTGGGCTGTGGCTGTGCTGAGAAGGAACGTCCCCACTGTGCTGTGCCTAGGAAGCTCAGAGCGCCAGTGCTTGTGGGGCTGTGGAAGGGCTGCCTAGGGAAGGTGAGGGCCAGCAAGAGCTTTCAGTGCTAGCCCCTTTGGTGTGGGAGCAGTGCCTGGACGTTTCCGATTTGGGAGCTGGGCTGTGGCTGTGCCGAGAAGGAACGTCCCCACTGTGCTGTGGCTAGGAAGCTCAGAGCGCCAGTGCTTGTGGGGCTGTGGAAGGGCTGCCTAGGGCAGGTGATGGCCAGCAAGAGCTTTCAGTGCTAGCCCCTTTGGTGTGGGAGCAGTGGCTGGACGTTTCCGATTTGGGAGCTGGGCTGTGGCTGTGCTGAGAAGGAACGTCCCCACTGTGCTGTGGCTAGGAAGCTCAGAGCGCCAGTGCTTGTGGGGCTGTGGAAGGGCTGCCTAGGGCAGGTGATGGCCAGCAAGAGCTTTCAGTGCTGGCCCCTTTGGTGTGGGAGCAGTGGCTGGACGTTTCCGATTTGGGACCTGGGCCCTGGCTGTGCTGGGAAGGAACGTCCCCAGTGTGCTGTGGCTAGGAAGCTCAGAGCGCCAGTGCTTGTGGGGCTGTGGAAGGGCTGCCTAGGGAAGGTGATGGCCAGCAAGAGCTTTCAGTGCTGGCCCCTTTGGTGTGGGAGCAGTGGCTGGACGTTTCCGATTTGGGAGCTGGGCTGTGGCTGTGCCGAGAAGGAATGTCCCCACTGTGCTGTGGCTAGGAAGCTCAGAGCGCCAGTGCTTGTGGGGCTGTGGAAGGGCTGCCTAGGGAAGGTGATGGCCAGCAAGAGCTTTCAGTGCTAGCCCCTTTCGTGTCGGAGCAGTGGCTGGACGTTTCCGATTTGGGAGCTGGGCTGTGGCTGTGCCGAGAAGGAACGTCCCCACTGTACTGTGGCTAGGAAGCTCAGAGCGCCAGTGCTTGTGGGGCTGTGGAAGGGCTGCCTAGGGAAGGTGATGGCCAGCAAGAGCTTTCAGTGCTGGCCCCTTTGGTGTGGGAGCAGTGGCTGGACGTTTCGAATTTCGGAGCTGGGCTCTGGCTGTGGTGAGAAGGAACGTCCCCACTGTGCTGTGGCTAGGAAGCTCAGAGCGCCAGTGCTTGTGGGGCTGTGGAAGGGCTGCCTAGGGCAGGTGATGGCCAGCAAGAGCTTTCAGTGCTAGCCCCTTTGGTGTGGGAGCAGTGGCTGGACGTTTCCGATTTGGGAGCTGGGCCCTGGCTGTGCTGGGAAGGAACGTCCCCACTGTGCTGTGGCTAGGAAGCTCAGAGCGCCAGTGCTTGTGGGGCTGTGGAAGGGCTGCCTAGGGCAGGTGATGGCCAGCAAGAGCTTTCAGTGCTAGCCCCTTTGGTGTGGGAGCAGTGGCTGGACGTTTCGAATTTCGGAGCTGGGCTGTGGCTGTGCCGAGAAGGAACGTCCGCACTGTGCTGTGGCTAGGAAGCTCAGAGCGCCAGTGCTTGTGGGGCTGTGGAAGGGCTGCCTAGGGCAGGTGATGGCCAGCAAGAGCTTTCAGTGCTGGCCCCTTTGGTGTGGGAGCAGTGGCTGGACGTTTCCGATTTGGGAGCTGGGCTGTGGCTGTGCCGAGAAGGAACGTCCCCACTGTGCTGTGGCTAGGAAGCTCAGAGCGCCAGTGCTTGTGGGGCTGTGGAAGGGCTGCCTAGGGAAGGTGAGGGCCAGCAAGAGCTTTCAGTGCTGGCCGCTTTGGTGTGGGAGCAGTGGCTGGACGTTTCCGATTTGGGAGCTGGGCTGTGGCTTTGCCGAGAAGGAACGTCCCCACTGTGCTGTGCCTAGGAAGCTCAGAGCGCCAGTGCTTGTGGGGCTGTGGAAGGGCTGCCTAGGGAAGGTGAGGGCCAGCAAGAGCTTTCAGTGCTAGCCCCTTTGGTGTGGGAGCAGTGCCTGGACGTTTCCGATTTGGGAGCTGGGCTGTGGCTGTGCCGAGAAGGAACGTCCCCACTGTGCTGTGGCTAGGAAGCTCAGAGCGCCAGTGCTTGTGGGGCTGTGGGAGGGCTGCCTAGGGCAGGTGATGGCCAGCAAGAGCTTTCAGTGCTAGCCCCTTTGGTGTGGGAGCAGTGGCTGGACGTTTCCGATTTGGGAGCTGGGCTGTGGCTGTGCCGAGAAGGAACGTCCCCACTGTGCTGTGGCTAGGAAGCTCAGAGCGCCAGTGCTTGTGGGGCTGTGGAAGGGCTGCCTAGGGCAGGTGATGGCCAGCAAGAGCTTTCAGTGCTGGCCCCTTTGGTGTGGGAGCAGTGGCTGGACGTTTCCGATTTGGGAGCTGGGCCCTGGCTGTGCTGGGAAGGAACGTCCCCACTGTGCTGTGGCTAGGAAGCTCAGAGCGCCAGTGCTTGTGGGGCTGTGGAAGGGCTGCCTAGGGAAGGTGAGGGCCAGCAAGAGCTTTCAGTGCTAGCCCCTTTGGTGTGGGAGCAGTAGCTGGACGTTTCCGATTTGGGAGCTGGGCTGTGGCTGTGCCGAGAAGGAACGTCCCCACTGTGCTGTGGCTAGGAAGCTCAGAGCGCCAGTGCTTGTGGGGCTGTGGAAGGGCTGCCTAGGGCAGGTGATGGCCAGCAAGAGCTTTCAGTGCTGGCCCCTTTCGTGTGGGAGCAGTGGCTGGACGTTTCCGATTTGGGACCTGGGTTGTGGCTGTGCTGAGAAGGAACGTCCCCACTGTGCTGTGGCTAGGAAGCTCAGAGCGCCAGTGCTTGTGGGGCTGTGGAAGGGCTGCCTAGGGCAGGTGATGGCCAGCAAGAGCTTTCAGTGCTAGCCCCTTTGGTGTGGGAGCAGTGCCTGGACGTTTCCGATTTGGGAGCTGGGCTGTGGCTGTGCCGAGAAGGAACGTCCCCACTGTGCTGTGGCTAGGAAGCTCAGAGCGCCAGTGCTTGTGGGGCTGTGGAAGGGCTGCCTAGGGCAGGTGATGGCCAGCAAGAGCTTTCAGTGCTAGCCCCTTTGGTGTGGGAGCAGTGGCTGGACGTTTCCGATTTGGGAGCTGGGCTGTGGCTGTGCTGAGAAGGAACGTCCCCACTGTGCTGTGGCTAGGAAGCTCAGAGCGCCAGTGCTTGTGGGGCTGTGGAAGGGCTGCCTAGGGCAGGTGATGGCCAGCAAGAGCTTTCAGTGCTGGCCCCTTTGGTGTGGGAGCAGTGGCTGGACGTTTCCGATTTGGGACCTGGGCCCTGGCTGTGCTGGGAAGGAACGTCCCCAGTGTGCTGTGGCTAGGAAGCTCAGAGCGCCAGTGCTTGTGGGGCTGTGGAAGGGCTGCCTAGGGAAGGTGATGGCCAGCAAGAGCTTTCAGTGCTGGCCCCTTTGGTGTGGGAGCAGTGGCTGGACGTTTCCGATTTGGGAGCTGGGCTGTGGCTGTGCCGAGAAGGAATGTCCCCACTGTGCTGTGGCTAGGAAGCTCAGAGCGCCAGTGCTTGTGGGGCTGTGGAAGGGCTGCCTAGGGAAGGTGATGGCCAGCAAGAGCTTTCAGTGCTAGCCCCTTTCGTGTCGGAGCAGTGGCTGGACGTTTCCGATTTGGGAGCTGGGCTGTGGCTGTGCCGAGAAGGAACGTCCCCACTGTACTGTGGCTAGGAAGCTCAGAGCGCCAGTGCTTGTGGGGCTGTGGAAGGGCTGCCTAGGGAAGGTGATGGCCAGCAAGAGCTTTCAGTGCTGGCCCCTTTGGTGTGGGAGCAGTGGCTGGACGTTTCGAATTTCGGAGCTGGGCTCTGGCTGTGGTGAGAAGGAACGTCCCCACTGTGCTGTGGCTAGGAAGCTCAGAGCGCCAGTGCTTGTGGGGCTGTGGAAGGGCTGCCTAGGGCAGGTGATGGCCAGCAAGAGCTTTCAGTGCTAGCCCCTTTGGTGTGGGAGCAGTGGCTGGACGTTTCCGATTTGGGAGCTGGGCCCTGGCTGTGCTGGGAAGGAACGTCCCCACTGTGCTGTGGCTAGGAAGCTCAGAGCGCCAGTGCTTGTGGGGCTGTGGAAGGGCTGCCTAGGGAAGGTGATGGCCAGCAAGAGCTTTCAGTGCTAGCCCCTTTGGTGTGGGAGCAGTGGCTGGACGTTTCGAATTTCGGAGCTGGGCTGTGGCTGTGCCGAGAAGGAACGTCCGCACTGTGCTGTGGCTAGGAAGCTCAGAGCGCCAGTGCTTGTGGGGCTGTGGAAGGGCTGCCTAGGGCAGGTGATGGCCAGCAAGAGCTTTCAGTGCTGGCCCCTTTGGTGTGGGAGCAGTGGCTGGACGTTTCCGATTTGGGAGCTGGGCTGTGGCTGTGCCGAGAAGGAACGTCCCCACTGTGCTGTGGCTAGGAAGCTCAGAGCGCCAGTGCTTGTGGGGCTGTGGAAGGGCTGCCTAGGGCAGGTGATGGCCAGCAAGAGCTTTCAGTGCTGGCCCCTTTGGTGTGGGAGCAGTGGCTGGACGTTTCCGATTTGGGAGCTGGGCTGTGGCTGTGCTGAGAAGGAACGTCCCCACTGTGCTGTGCCTAGGAAGCTCAGAGCGCCAGTGCTTGTGGGGCTGTGGAAGGGCTGCCTAGGGAAGGTGAGGGCCAGCAAGAGCTTTCAGTGCTAGCCCCTTTGGTGTGGGAGCAGTGCCTGGACGTTTCCGATTTGGGAGCTGGGCTGTGGCTGTGCCGAGAAGGAACGTCCCCACTGTGCTGTGGCTAGGAAGCTCAGAGCGCCAGTGCTTGTGGGGCTGTGGGAGGGCTGCCTAGGGCAGGTGATGGCCAGCAAGAGCTTTCAGTGCTGGCCCCTTTGGTGTGGGAGCAGTGGCTGGACGTTTCCGATTTGGGAGCTGGGCTGTGGCTGTGCCGAGAAGGAACGTCCCCACTGTGCTGTGGCTAGGAAGCTCAGAGCGCCAGTGCTTGTGGGGCTGTGGAAGGGCTGCCTAGGGCAGGTGATGGCCAGCAAGAGCTTTCAGTGCTGGCCCCTTTGGTGTGGGAGCAGTGGCTGGACGTTTCCGATTTGGGAGCTGGGCCCTGGCTGTGCTGGGAAGGAACGTCCCCACTGTGCTGTGGCTAGGAAGCTCAGAGCGCCAGTGCTTGTGGGGCTGTGGAAGGGCTGCCTAGGGCAGGTGATGGCCAGCAAGAGCTTTCAGTGCTAGCCCCTTTGGTGTGGGAGCAGTGCCTGGACGTTTCCGATTTGGGAGCTGGGCTGTGGCTGTGCCGAGAAGGAACGTCCCCACTGTGCTGTGGCTAGGAAGCTCAGAGCGCCAGTGCTTGTGGGGCTGTGGAAGGGCTGCCTAGGGCAGGTGATGGCCAGCAAGAGCTTTCAGTGCTAGCCCCTTTGGTGTGGGAGCAGTGGCTGGACGTTTCCGATTTGGGAGCTGGGCTGTGGCTGTGCTGAGAAGGAACGTCCCCACTGTGCTGTGGCTAGGAAGCTCAGAGCGCCAGTGCTTGTGGGGCTGTGGAAGGGCTGCCTAGGGCAGGTGATGGCCAGCAAGAGCTTTCAGTGCTGGCCCCTTTGGTGTGGGAGCAGTGGCTGGACGTTTCCGATTTGGGACCTGGGCCCTGGCTGTGCTGGGAAGGAACGTCCCCAGTGTGCTGTGGCTAGGAAGCTCAGAGCGCCAGTGCTTGTGGGGCTGTGGAAGGGCTGCCTAGGGAAGGTGATGGCCAGCAAGAGCTTTCAGTGCTGGCCCCTTTGGTGTGGGAGCAGTGGCTGGACGTTTCCGATTTGGGAGCTGGGCTGTGGCTGTGCCGAGAAGGAATGTCCCCACTGTGCTGTGGCTAGGAAGCTCAGAGCGCCAGTGCTTGTGGGGCTGTGGAAGGGCTGCCTAGGGAAGGTGATGGCCAGCAAGAGCTTTCAGTGCTAGCCCCTTTCGTGTCGGAGCAGTGGCTGGACGTTTCCGATTTGGGAGCTGGGCTGTG
Organism: Aptenodytes patagonicus; assembly: GCF_965638725.1. Classification (NCBI taxonomy): domain Eukaryota; kingdom Metazoa; phylum Chordata; class Aves; order Sphenisciformes; family Spheniscidae; genus Aptenodytes; species Aptenodytes patagonicus. Next base: position 329,705 of record NW_027472033.1, on the reverse strand, counting down.
GCTGTGCCGAGAAGGAACGTCCCCACTGTACTGTGGCTAGGAAGCTCAGAGCGCCAGTGCTTGTGGGGCTGTGGAAGGGCTGCCTAGGGAAGGTGATGGCCAGCAAGAGCTTTCAGTGCTGGCCCCTTTGGTGTGGGAGCAGTGGCTGGACGTTTCGAATTTCGGAGCTGGGCTCTGGCTGTGGTGAGAAGGAACGTCCCCACTGTGCTGTGGCTAGGAAGCTCAGAGCGCCAGTGCTTGTGGGGCTGTGGAAGGGCTGCCTAGGGCAGGTGATGGCCAGCAAGAGCTTTCAGTGCTAGCCCCTTTGGTGTGGGAGCAGTGGCTGGACGTTTCCGATTTGGGAGCTGGGCCCTGGCTGTGCTGGGAAGGAACGTCCCCACTGTGCTGTGGCTAGGAAGCTCAGAGCGCCAGTGCTTGTGGGGCTGTGGAAGGGCTGCCTAGGGCAGGTGATGGCCAGCAAGAGCTTTCAGTGCTAGCCCCTTTGGTGTGGGAGCAGTGGCTGGACGTTTCGAATTTCGGAGCTGGGCTGTGGCTGTGCCGAGAAGGAACGTCCGCACTGTGCTGTGGCTAGGAAGCTCAGAGCGCCAGTGCTTGTGGGGCTGTGGAAGGGCTGCCTAGGGCAGGTGATGGCCAGCAAGAGCTTTCAGTGCTGGCCCCTTTGGTGTGGGAGCAGTGGCTGGACGTTTCCGATTTGGGAGCTGGGCTGTGGCTGTGCCGAGAAGGAACGTCCCCACTGTGCTGTGGCTAGGAAGCTCAGAGCGCCAGTGCTTGTGGGGCTGTGGAAGGGCTGCCTAGGGAAGGTGAGGGCCAGCAAGAGCTTTCAGTGCTGGCCGCTTTGGTGTGGGAGCAGTGGCTGGACGTTTCCGATTTGGGAGCTGGGCTGTGGCTGTGCTGAGAAGGAACGTCCCCACTGTGCTGTGCCTAGGAAGCTCAGAGCGCCAGTGCTTGTGGGGCTGTGGAAGGGCTGCCTAGGGAAGGTGAGGGCCAGCAAGAGCTTTCAGTGCTAGCCCCTTTGGTGTGGGAGCAGTGCCTGGACGTTTCCGATTTGGGAGCTGGGCTGTGGCTGTGCCGAGAAGGAACGTCCCCACTGTGCTGTGGCTAGGAAGCTCAGAGCGCCAGTGCTTGTGGGGCTGTGGGAGGGCTGCCTAGGGCAGGTGATGGCCAGCAAGAGCTTTCAGTGCTAGCCCCTTTGGTGTGGGAGCAGTGGCTGGACGTTTCCGATTTGGGAGCTGGGCTGTGGCTGTGCCGAGAAGGAACGTCCCCACTGTGCTGTGGCTAGGAAGCTCAGAGCGCCAGTGCTTGTGGGGCTGTGGAAGGGCTGCCTAGGGCAGGTGATGGCCAGCAAGAGCTTTCAGTGCTGGCCGCTTTGGTGTGGGAGCAGTGGCTGGACGTTTCCGATTTGGGAGCTGGGCCCTGGCTGTGCTGGGAAGGAACGTCCCCACTGTGCTGTGGCTAGGAAGCTCAGAGCGCCAGTGCTTGTGGGGCTGTGGAAGGGCTGCCTAGGGCAGGTGATGGCCAGCAAGAGCTTTCAGTGCTAGCCCCTTTGGTGTGGGAGCAGTGGCTGGACGTTTCGAATTTCGGAGCTGGGCTGTGGCTGTGCCGAGAAGGAACGTCCCCACTGTGCTGTGGCTAGGAAGCTCAGAGCGCCAGTGCTTGTGGGGCTGTGGAAGGGCTGCCTAGGGAAGGTGATGGCCAGCAAGAGCTTTCAGTGCTAGCCCCTTTGGTGTGGGAGCAGTGGCTGGACGTTTCCGATTTGGGAGCTGGGCCCTGGCTGTGCTGGGAAGGAACGTCCCCACTGTGCTGTGGCTAGGAAGCTCAGAGCGCCAGTGCTTGTGGGGCTGTGGAAGGGCTGCCTAGGGAAGGTGATGGCCAGCAAGAGCTTTCAGTGCTAGCCACTTTGGTGTGGGAGCAGTGGCTGGACGTTTCCGATTTGGGAGCTGGGCTGTGGCTGTGCCGAGAAGGAACGTCCCCACTGTGCTGTGGCTAGGAAGCTCAGAGCGCCAGTGCTTGTGGGGCTGTGGAAGGGCTGCCTAGGGCAGGTGATGGCCAGCAAGAGCTTTCAGTGCTAGCCCCTTTGGTGTGGGAGCAGTGGCTGGACGTTTCCGATTTGGGAGCTGGGCTGTGGCTGTGGTGAGAAGGAACGTCCCCAGTGTGCTGTGGCTAGGAAGCTCAGAGCGCCAGTGCTTGTGGGGCTGTGGAAGGGCTGCCTAGGGCAGGTGATGGCCAGCAAGAGCTTTCAGTGCTGGCCCCTTTGGTGTGGGAGCAGTGGCTGGACGTTTCCGATTTGGGAGCTGGGCCCTGGCTGTGCTGGGAAGGAACGTCCCCACTGTGCTGTGGCTAGGAAGCTCAGAGCGCCAGTGCTTGTGGGGCTGTGGAAGGGCTGCCTAGGGAAGGTGATGGCCAGCAAGAGCTTTCAGTGCTAGCCCCTTTCGTGTGGGAGCAGTGGCTGGACGTTTCGAATTTCGGAGCTGGGCTGTGGCTGTGCCGAGAAGGAACGTCCCCACTGTGCTGTGGCTAGGAAGCTCAGAGCGCCAGTGCTTGTGGGGCTGTGGAAGGGCTGCCTAGGGAAGGTGATGGCCAGCAAGAGCTTTCAGTGCTAGCCCCTTTGGTGTGGGAGCAGTGGCTGGACGTTTCCAATTTGGGAGCTGGGCTGTGGCTGTGGTGCGAAGGAACGTCCCCAGTGTGCTGTGGCTAGGAAGCTCAGAGCGCCAGTGCTTGTGGGGCTGTGGAAGGGCTGCCTAGGGCAGGTGATGGCCAGCAAGAGCTTTCAGTGCTAGCCCCTTTGGTGTGGGAGCAGTGGCTGGACGTTTCGAATTTCGGAGCTGGGCTGTGGCTGTGCCGAGAAGGAACGTCCCCACTGTGCTGTGGCTAGGAAGCTCAGAGCGCCAGTGCTTGTGGGGCTGTGGAAGGGCTGCCTAGGGCAGGTGATGGCCAGCAAGAGCTTTCAGTGCTAGCCCCTTTGGTGTGGGAGCAGTGGCTGGACGTTTCCGATTTGGGAGCTGGGCTGTGGCTGTGCCGAGAAGGAACGTCCCCACTGTGCTGTGGCTAGGAAGCTCAGAGCGCCAGTGCTTGTGGGGCTGTGGAAGGGCTGCCTAGGGCAGGTGATGGCCAGCAAGAGCTTTCAGTGCTAGCCCCTTTGGTGTGGGAGCAGTGGCTGGACGTTTCGAATTTCGGAGCTGGGCTGTGGCTGTGCCGAGAAGGAACGTCCCCACTGTGCTGTGGCTAGGAAGCTCAGAGTGCCAGTGCTTGTGGGGCTGTGGAAGGGCTGCCTAGGGAAGGTGATGGCCAGCAAGAGCTTTCAGTGCTGGCCGCTTTGGTGTGGGAGCAGTGGCTGGACGTTTCCGATTTGGGAGCTGGGCTGTGGCTGTGCTGGGAAGGAACGTCCCCACTGTGCTGTGGCTAGGAAGCTCAGAGCGCCAGTGCTTGTGGGGCTGTGGAAGGGCTGCCTAGGGAAGGTGATGGCCAGCAAGAGCTTTCAGTGCTAGCCCCTTTGGTGTGGGAGCAGTGGCTGGACGTTTCCGATTTGGGAGCTGGGCCCTGGCTGTGCTGGGAAGGAACGTCCCCACTGTGCTGTGGCTAGGAAGCTCAGAGCGCCAGTGCTTGTGGGGCTGTGGAAGGGCTGCCTAGGGAAGGTGTTGGCCAGCAAGAGCTTTCAGTGCTGGCCCCTTTCATGTGGGAGCAGTGGCTGGACGTTTTGAATTTCGGAGCTGGGCTGTGGCTGTGCCGAGAAGGAACGTCCCCACTGTGCTGTGCCTAGGAAGCTCAGAGCGCCAGTGCTTGTGGGGCTGTGGAAGGGCTGCCTAGGGAAGGTGATGGCCAGCAAGAGCTTTCAGTGCTAGCCCCTTTGGTGTGGGAGCAGTGGCTGGACGTTTCCGATTTGGGAGCTGGGCTGTGGCTGTGCCGAGAAGGAACGTCCCCACTGTGCTGTGGCTAGGAAGCTCAGAGCGCCAGTGCTTGTGGGGCTGTGGAAGGGCTGCCTAGGGCAGGTGATGGCCAGCAAGAGCTTTCAGTGCTGGCCCCTTTGGTGTGGGAGCAGTGGCTGGACGTTTCCGATTTGGGAGCTGGGCTGTGGCTGTGCCGAGAAGGAACGTCCCCACTGTGCTGTGGCTAGGAAGCTCAGAGCGCCAGTGCTTGTGGGGCTGTGGAAGGGCTGCCTAGGGAAGGTGATGGCCAGCAAGAGCTTTCAGTGCTGGCCCCTTTCGTGTGGGAGCAGTGGCTGGACGTTTCCGATTTGGGAGCTGGGTTGTGGCTGTGCTGAGAAGGAACGTCCCCACTGTGCTGTGGCTAGGAAGCTCAGAGCGCCAGTGCTTGTGGGGCTGTGGAAGGGCTGCCTAGGGAAGGTGATGGCCAGCAAGAGCTTTCAGTGCTAGCCCCTTTGGTGTGGGAGCAGTGCCTGGACGTTTCCGATTTGGGAGCTGGGCTGTGGCTGTGCCGAGAAGGAACGTCCCCACTGTGCTGTGGCTAGGAAGCTCAGAGCGCCAGTGCTTGTGGGGCTGTGGAAGGGCTGCCTAGGGCAGGTGATGGCCAGCAAGAGCTTTCAGTGCTAGCCCCTTTGGTGTGGGAGCAGTGGCTGGACGTTTCCGATTTGGGAGCTGGGCTGTGGCTGTGCTGAGAAGGAACGTCCCCACTGTGCTGTGGCTAGGAAGCTCAGAGCGCCAGTGCTTGTGGGGCTGTGGAAGGGCTGCCTAGGGCAGGTGATGGCCAGCAAGAGCTTTCAGTGCTGGCCCCTTTGGTGTGGGAGCAGTGGCTGGACGTTTCCGATTTGGGAGCTGGGCTGTGGCTGTGCCGAGAAGGAACGTCCCCAGTGTGCTGTGGCTAGGAAGCTCAGAGCGCCAGTGCTTGTGGGGCTGTGGAAGGGCTGCCTAGGGAAGGTGATGGCCAGCAAGATCTTTCAGTGCTGGCCCCTTTCGTGTGGGAGCAGTGGCTGGACGTTTTGAATTTCGGAGCTGGGCTGTGGCTGTGCCGAGAAGGAATGTCCCCACTGTGCTGTGGCTAGGAAGCTCAGAGCGCCAGTGCTTGTGGGGCTGTGGAAGGGCTGCCTAGGGAAGGTGATGGCCAGCAAGAGCTTTCAGTGCTAGCCCCTTTCGTGTCGGAGCAGTGGCTGGACGTTTCCGATTTGGGAGCTGGGCCCTGGCTGTGCTGGGAAGGAACGTCCCCACTGTGCTGTGGCTAGGAAGCTCAGAGCGCCAGTGCTTGTGGGGCTGTGGAAGGGCTGCCTAGGGCAGGTGATGGCCAGCAAGAGCTTTCAGTGCTAGCCCCTTTGGTGTGGGAGCAGTGGCTGGACGTTTCCGATTTGGGAGCTGGGCCCTGGCTGTGCTGGGAAGGAACGTCCCCACTGTGCTGTGGCTAGGAAGCTCAGAGCGCCAGTGCTTGTGGGGCTGTGGAAGGGCTGCCTAGGGAAGGTGATGGCCAGCAAGAGCTTTCAGTGCTAGCCCCTTTCGTGTCGGAGCAGTGGCTGGACGTTTCCGATTTGGGAGCTGGGCTGTGGCTGTGCCGAGAAGGAACGTCCCCACTGTGCTGTGGCTAGGAAGCTCAGAGCGCCAGTGCTTGTGGGGCTGTGGAAGGGCTGCCTAGGGAAGGTGATGGCCAGCAAGAGCTTTCAGTGCTGGCCCCTTTGGTGTGGGAGCAGTGGCTGGACGTTTCCGATTTGGGAGCTGGGCTGTGGCTGTGCCGAGAAGGAACGTCCCCACTGTGCTGTGGCTAGGAAGCTCAGAGCGCCAGTGCTTGTGGGGCTGTGGAAGGGCTGCCTAGGGAAGGTGATGGCCAGCAAGAGCTTTCAGTGCTGGCCCCTTTCGTGTGGGAGCAGTGGCTGGACGTTTCCGATTTGGGACCTGGGTTGTGGCTGTGCTGAGAAGGAACGTCCTCACTGTGCTGTGGCTAGGAAGCTCAGAGCGCCAGTGCTTGTGGGGCTGTGGAAGGGCTGCCTAGGGCAGGTGATGGCCAGCAAGAGCTTTCAGTGCTAGCCCCTTTGGTGTGGGAGCAGTGCCTGGACGTTTCCGATTTGGGAGCTGGGCTGTGGCTGTGCCGAGAAGGAACGTCCCCACTGTGCTGTGGCTAGGAAGCTCAGAGCGCCAGTGCTTGTGGGGCTGTGGAAGGGCTGCCTAGGGCAGGTGATGGCCAGCAAGAGCTTTCAGTGCTAGCCCCTTTGGTGTGGGAGCAGTGGCTGGACGTTTCCGATTTGGGAGCTGGGCTGTGGCTGTGCTGAGAAGGAACGTCCCCACTGTGCTGTGGCTAGGAAGCTCAGAGCGCCAGTGCTTGTGGGGCTGTGGAAGGGCTGCCTAGGGCAGGTGATGGCCAGCAAGAGCTTTCAGTGCTGGCCCCTTTGGTGTGGGAGCAGTGGCTGGACGTTTCCGATTTGGGAGCTGGGCCCTGGCTGTGCTGGGAAGGAACGTCCCCAGTGTGCTGTGGCTAGGAAGCTCAGAGCGCCAGTGCTTGTGGGGCTGTGGAAGGGCTGCCTAGGGAAGGTGATGGCCAGCAAGATCTTTCAGTGCTGGCCCCTTTCGTGTGGGAGCAGTGGCTGGACGTTTCCGATTTGGGAGCTGGGCTGTGGCTGTGCCGAGAAGGAACGTCCCCACTGTACTGTGGCTAGGAAGCTCAGAGCGCCAGTGCTTGTGGGGCTGTGGAAGGGCTGCCTAGGGAAGGTGATGGCCAGCAAGAGCTTTCAGTGCTAGCCCCTTTGGTGTGGGAGCAGTGGCTGGACGTTTCCGATTTGGGAGCTGGGCTGTGGCTGTGCCGAGAAGGAACGTCCCCACTGTGCTGTGGCTAGGAAGCTCAGAGCGCCAGTGCTTGTGGGGCTGTGGAAGGGCTGCCTAGGGCAGGTGATGGCCAGCAAGAGCTTTCAGTGCTGGCCCCTTTGGTGTGGGAGCAGTGGCTGGACGTTTCCGATTTGGGAGCTGGGCTGTGGCTGTGCCGAGAAGGAACGTCCCCACTGTGCTGTGGCTAGGAAGCTCAGAGCGCCAGTGCTTGTGGGGCTGTGGAAGGGCTGCCTAGGGAAGGTGATGGCCAGCAAGAGCTTTCAGTGCTGGCCCCTTTCGTGTGGGAGCAGTGGCTGGACGTTTCCGATTTGGGAGCTGGGTTGTGGCTGTGCTGAGAAGGAACGTCCCCACTGTGCTGTGGCTAGGAAGCTCAGAGCGCCAGTGCTTGTGGGGCTGTGGAAGGGCTGCCTAGGGAAGGTGATGGCCAGCAAGAGCTTTCAGTGCTAGCCCCTTTGGTGTGGGAGCAGTGCCTGGACGTTTCCGATTTGGGAGCTGGGCTGTGGCTGTGCCGAGAAGGAACGTCCCCACTGTGCTGTGGCTAGGAAGCTCAGAGCGCCAGTGCTTGTGGGGCTGTGGAAGGGCTGCCTAGGGCAGGTGATGGCCAGCAAGAGCTTTCAGTGCTAGCCCCTTTGGTGTGGGAGCAGTGGCTGGACGTTTCCGATTTGGGAGCTGGGCTGTGGCTGTGCTGAGAAGGAACGTCCCCACTGTGCTGTGGCTAGGAAGCTCAGAGCGCCAGTGCTTGTGGGGCTGTGGAAGGGCTGCCTAGGGCAGGTGATGGCCAGCAAGAGCTTTCAGTGCTGGCCCCTTTGGTGTGGGAGCAGTGGCTGGACGTTTCCGATTTGGGAGCTGGGCTGTGGCTGTGCCGAGAAGGAACGTCCCCAGTGTGCTGTGGCTAGGAAGCTCAGAGCGCCAGTGCTTGTGGGGCTGTGGAAGGGCTGCCTAGGGAAGGTGATGGCCAGCAAGATCTTTCAGTGCTGGCCCCTTTCGTGTGGGAGCAGTGGCTGGACGTTTTGAATTTCGGAGCTGGGCTGTGGCTGTGCCGAGAAGGAATGTCCCCACTGTGCTGTGGCTAGGAAGCTCAGAGCGCCAGTGCTTGTGGGGCTGTGGAAGGGCTGCCTAGGGAAGGTGATGGCCAGCAAGAGCTTTCAGTGCTAGCCCCTTTCGTGTCGGAGCAGTGGCTGGACGTTTCCGATTTGGGAGCTGGGCCCTGGCTGTGCTGGGAAGGAACGTCCCCACTGTGCTGTGGCTAGGAAGCTCAGAGCGCCAGTGCTTGTGGGGCTGTGGAAGGGCTGCCTAGGGCAGGTGATGGCCAGCAAGAGCTTTCAGTGCTAGCCCCTTTGGTGTGGGAGCAGTGGCTGGACGTTTCCGATTTGGGAGCTGGGCCCTGGCTGTGCTGGGAAGGAACGTCCCCACTGTGCTGTGGCTAGGAAGCTCAGAGCGCCAGTGCTTGTGGGGCTGTGGAAGGGCTGCCTAGGGAAGGTGATGGCCAGCAAGAGCTTTCAGTGCTAGCCCCTTTCGTGTCGGAGCAGTGGCTGGACGTTTCCGATTTGGGAGCTGGGCTGTGGCTGTGCCGAGAAGGAACGTCCCCACTGTGCTGTGGCTAGGAAGCTCAGAGCGCCAGTGCTTGTGGGGCTGTGGAAGGGCTGCCTAGGGAAGGTGATGGCCAGCAAGAGCTTTCAGTGCTGGCCCCTTTGGTGTGGGAGCAGTGGCTGGACGTTTCCGATTTGGGAGCTGGGCTGTGGCTGTGCCGAGAAGGAACGTCCCCACTGTGCTGTGGCTAGGAAGCTCAGAGCGCCAGTGCTTGTGGGGCTGTGGAAGGGCTGCCTAGGGAAGGTGATGGCCAGCAAGAGCTTTCAGTGCTGGCCCCTTTCGTGTGGGAGCAGTGGCTGGACGTTTCCGATTTGGGACCTGGGTTGTGGCTGTGCTGAGAAGGAACGTCCTCACTGTGCTGTGGCTAGGAAGCTCAGAGCGCCAGTGCTTGTGGGGCTGTGGAAGGGCTGCCTAGGGCAGGTGATGGCCAGCAAGAGCTTTCAGTGCTAGCCCCTTTGGTGTGGGAGCAGTGCCTGGACGTTTCCGATTTGGGAGCTGGGCTGTGGCTGTGCCGAGAAGGAACGTCCCCACTGTGCTGTGGCTAGGAAGCTCAGAGCGCCAGTGCTTGTGGGGCTGTGGAAGGGCTGCCTAGGGCAGGTGATGGCCAGCAAGAGCTTTCAGTGCTAGCCCCTTTGGTGTGGGAGCAGTGGCTGGACGTTTCCGATTTGGGAGCTGGGCTGTGGCTGTGCTGAGAAGGAACGTCCCCACTGTGCTGTGGCTAGGAAGCTCAGAGCGCCAGTGCTTGTGGGGCTGTGGAAGGGCTGCCTAGGGCAGGTGATGGCCAGCAAGAGCTTTCAGTGCTGGCCCCTTTGGTGTGGGAGCAGTGGCTGGACGTTTCCGATTTGGGAGCTGGGCCCTGGCTGTGCTGGGAAGGAACGTCCCCAGTGTGCTGTGGCTAGGAAGCTCAGAGCGCCAGTGCTTGTGGGGCTGTGGAAGGGCTGCCTAGGGAAGGTGATGGCCAGCAAGATCTTTCAGTGCTGGCCCCTTTCGTGTGGGAGCAGTGGCTGGACGTTTCCGATTTGGGAGCTGGGCTGTGGCTGTGCCGAGAAGGAACGTCCCCACTGTACTGTGGCTAGGAAGCTCAGAGCGCCAGTGCTTGTGGGGCTGTGGAAGGGCTGCCTAGGGAAGGTGATGGCCAGCAAGAGCTTTCAGTGCTAGCCCCTTTGGTGTGGGAGCAGTGGCTGGACGTTTCCGATTTGGGAGCTGGGCTGTGGCTGTGCCGAGAAGGAACGTCCCCACTGTACTGTGGCTAGGAAGCTCAGAGCGCCAGTGCTTGTGGGGCTGTGGAAGGGCTGCCTAGGGAAGGTGATGGCCAGCAAGAGCTTTCAGTGCTGGCCCCTTTGGTGTGGGAGCAGTGGCTGGACGTTTCCGATTTGGGAGCTGGGCCCTGGCTGTGCTGGGAAGGAACGTCCCCACTGTGCTGTGGCTAGGAAGCTCAGAGCGCCAGTGCTTGTGGGGCTGTGGAAGGGCTGCCTAGGGAAGGTGATGGCCAGCAAGAGCTTTCAGTGCTAGCCCCTTTGGTGTGGGAGCAGTGGCTGGACGTTTCCGATTTGGGAGCTGGGCCCTGGCTGTGCTGGGAAGGAACGTCCCCACTGTGCTGTGGCTAGGAAGCTCAGAGCGCCAGTGCTTGTGGGGCTGTGGAAGGGCTGCCTAGGGCAGGTGATGGCCAGCAAGATCTTTCAGTGCTAGCCCCTTTGGTGTGGGAGCAGTGGCTGGACGTTTCCGATTTGGGAGCTGGGCTGTGGCTGTGCCGAGAAGGAACGTCCCCACTGTGCTGTGGCTAGGAAGCTCAGAGCGCCAGTGCTTGTGGGGCTGTGGAAGGGCTGCCTAGGGCAGGTGATGGCCAGCAAGAGCTTTCAGTGCTGGCCCCTTTGGTGTGGGAGCAGTGGCTGGACGTTTCCGATTTGGGAGCTGGGCTGTGGCTGTGCCGAGAAGGAACGTCCCCACTGTGCTGTGGCTAGGAAGCTCAGAGCGCCAGTGCTTGTGGGGCTGTGGAAGGGCTGCCTAGGGAAGGTGAGGGCCAGCAAGAGCTTTCAGTGCTAGCCCCTTTGGTGTGGGAGCAGTGGCTGGACGTTTCCGATTTGGGAGCTGGGCTGTGGCTGTGCTGAGAAGGAACGTCCCCACTGTGCTGTGGCTAGGAAGCTCAGAGCGCCAGTGCTTGTGGGGCTGTGGAAGGGCTGCCTAGGGAAGGTGATGGCCAGCAAGAGCTTTCAGTGCTAGCCCCTTTGGTGTGGGAGCAGTGCCTGGACGTTTCCGATTTGGGAGCTGGGCTGTGGCTGTGCCGAGAAGGAACGTCCCCACTGTGCTGTGGCTAGGAAGCTCAGAGCGCCAGTGCTTGTGGGGCTGTGGGAGGGCTGCCTAGGGCAGGTGATGGCCAGCAAGAGCTTTCAGTGCTAGCCCCTTTGGTGTGGGAGCAGTGGCTGGACGTTTCCGATTTGGGAGCTGGGCTGTGGCTGTGCCGAGAAGGAACGTCCCCACTGTGCTGTGGCTAGGAAGCTCAGAGCGCCAGTGCTTGTGGGGCTGTGGAAGGGCTGCCTAGGGCAGGTGATGGCCAGCAAGAGCTTTCAGTGCTGGCCCCTTTGGTGTGGGAGCAGTGGCTGGACGTTTCCGATTTGGGAGCTGGGCCCTGGCTGTGCTGGGAAGGAACGTCCCCACTGTGCTGTGGCTAGGAAGCTCAGAGCGCCAGTGCTTGTGGGGCTGTGGAAGGGCTGCCTAGGGAAGGTGATGGCCAGCAAGAGCTTTCAGTGCTAGCCCCTTTGGTGTGGGAGCAGTGGCTGGACGTTTCCGATTTGGGAGCTGGGCCCTGGCTGTGCTGGGAAGGAACGTCCCCACTGTGCTGTGGCTAGGAAGCTCAGAGCGCCAGTGCTTGTGGGGCTGTGGAAGGGCTGCCTAGGGCAGGTGATGGCCAGCAAGAGCTTTCAGTGCTAGCCCCTTTGGTGTGGGAGCAGTGGCTGGACGTTTCGAATTTCGGAGCTGGGCTGTGGCTGTGCCGAGAAGGAACGTCCCCACTGTGCTGTGGCTAGGAAGCTCAGAGCGCCAGTGCTTGTGGGGCTGTGGAAGGGCTGCCTAGGGCAGGTGATGGCCAGCAAGAGCTTTCAGTGCTGGCCCCTTTGGTGTGGGAGCAGTGGCTGGACGTTTCCGATTTGGGAGCTGGGCCCTGGCTGTGCTGGGAAGGAACGTCCCCACTGTGCTGTGGCTAGGAAGCTCAGAGCGCCAGTGCTTGTGGGGCTGTGGAAGGGCTGCCTAGGGAAGGTGAGGGCCAGCAAGAGCTTTCAGTGCTAGCCCCTTTCGTGTGGGAGCAGTGGCTGGACGTTTCGAATTTCGGAGCTGGGCTCTGGCTGTGCCGAGAAGGAACGTCCCCACTGTGCTGTGGCTAGGAAGCTCAGAGCGCCAGTGCTTGTGGGGCTGTGGAAGGGCTGCCTAGGGAAGGTGATGGCCAGCAAGAGCTTTCAGTGCTAGCCCCTTTGGTGTGGGAGCAGTGGCTGGACGTTTCCGATTTGGGAGCTGGGCCCTGGCTGTGCCGAGAAGGAACGTCCCCACTGTGCTGTGGCTAGGAAGCTCAGAGCGCCAGTGCTTGTGGGGCTGTGGAAGGGCTGCCTAGGGAAGGTGATGGCCAGCAAGAGCTTTCAGTGCTAGCCACTTTGGTGTGGGAGCAGTGGCTGGACGTTTCCGATTTGGGAGCTGGGCTGTGGCTGTGCCGAGAAGGAACGTCCCCACTGTGCTGTGGCTAGGAAGCTCAGAGCGCCAGTGCTTGTGGGGCTGTGGAAGGGCTGCCTAGGGCAGGTGTTGGCCAGCAAGAGCTTTCAGTGCTAGCCCCTTTGGTGTGGGAGCAGTGGCTGGACGTTTCCGATTTGGGAGCTGGGCTGTGGCTGTGCCGAGAAGGAACGTCCCCAGTGTGCTGTGGCTAGGAAGCTCAGAGCGCCAGTGCTTGTGGGGCTGTGGAAGGGCTGCCTAGGGAAGGTGATGGCCAGCAAGAGCTTTCAGTGCTGGCCCCTTTCGTGTGGGAGCAGTGGCTGGACGTTTCCGATTTGGGACCTGGGTTGTGGCTGTGCTGAGAAGGAACGTCCCCACTGTGCTGTGGCTAGGAAGCTCAGAGCGCCAGTGCTTGTGGGGCTGTGGAAGGGCTGCCTAGGGCAGGTGATGGCCAGCAAGAGCTTTCAGTGCTAGCCCCTTTGGTGTGGGAGCAGTGCCTGGACGTTTCCGATTTGGGAGCTGGGCTGTGGCTGTGCTGAGAAGGAACGTCCCCACTGTGCTGTGGCTAGGAAGCTCAGAGCGCCAGTGCTTGTGGGGCTGTGGAAGGGCTGCCTAGGGCAGGTGATGGCCAGCAAGAGCTTTCAGTGCTGGCCCCTTTGGTGTGGGAGCAGTGGCTGGACGTTTCCGATTTGGGACCTGGGCCCTGGCTGTGCTGGGAAGGAACGTCCCCAGTGTGCTGTGGCTAGGAAGCTCAGAGCGCCAGTGCTTGTGGGGCTGTGGAAGGGCTGCCTAGGGAAGGTGATGGCCAGCAAGAGCTTTCAGTGCTGGCCCCTTTCGTGTGGGAGCAGTGGCTGGACGTTTTGAATTTCGGAGCTGGGCTGTGGCTGTGCCGAGAAGGAATGTCCCCACTGTGCTGTGGCTAGGAAGCTCAGAGCGCCAGTGCTTGTGGGGCTGTGGAAGGGCTGCCTAGGGAAGGTGATGGCCAGCAAGAGCTTTCAGTGCTAGCCCCTTTCGTGTCGGAGCAGTGGCTGGACGTTTCCGATTTGGGAGCTGGGCTGTGGCTGTGCCGAGAAGGAACGTCCCCACTGTACTGTGGCTAGGAAGCTCAGAGCGCCAGTGCTTGTGGGGCTGTGGAAGGGCTGCCTAGGGAAGGTGATGGCCAGCAAGAGCTTTCAGTGCTAGCCCCTTTGGTGTGGGAGCAGTGGCTGGACGTTTCGAATTTCGGAGCTGGGCTGTGGCTGTGCCGAGAAGGAACGTCCGCACTGTGCTGTGGCTAGGAAGCTCAGAGCGCCAGTGCTTGTGGGGCTGTGGAAGGGCTGCCTAGGGCAGGTGATGGCCAGCAAGAGCTTTCAGTGCTGGCCCCTTTGGTGTGGGAGCAGTGGCTGGACGTTTCCGATTTGGGAGCTGGGCTGTGGCTGTGCCGAGAAGGAACGTCCCCACTGTGCTGTGGCTAGGAAGCTCAGAGCGCCAGTGCTTGTGGGGCTGTGGAAGGGCTGCCTAGGGAAGGTGATGGCCAGCAAGAGCTTTCAGTGCTAGCCCCTTTGGTGTGGGAGCAGTGCCTGGACGTTTCCGATTTGGGAGCTGGGCTGTGGCTGTGCCGAGAAGGAACGTCCCCACTGTGCTGTGGCTAGGAAGCTCAGAGCGCCAGTGCTTGTGGGGCTGTGGGAGGGCTGCCTAGGGCAGGTGATGGCCAGCAAGAGCTTTCAGTGCTAGCCCCTTTGGTGTGGGAGCAGTGGCTGGACGTTTCCGATTTGGGAGCTGGGCTGTGGCTGTGCCGAGAAGGAACGTCCCCACTGTGCTGTGGCTAGGAAGCTCAGAGCGCCAGTGCTTGTGGGGCTGTGGAAGGGCTGCCTAGGGCAGGTGATGGCCAGCAAGAGCTTTCAGTGCTGGCCCCTTTGGTGTGGGAGCAGTGGCTGGACGTTTCCGATTTGGGAGCTGGGCCCTGGCTGTGCTGGGAAGGAACGTCCCCACTGTGCTGTGGCTAGGAAGCTCAGAGCGCCAGTGCTTGTGGGGCTGTGGAAGGGCTGCCTAGGGAAGGTGATGGCCAGCAAGAGCTTTCAGTGCTAGCCCCTTTGGTGTGGGAGCAGTGGCTGGACGTTTCCGATTTGGGAGCTGGGCCCTGGCTGTGCTGGGAAGGAACGTCCCCACTGTGCTGTGGCTAGGAAGCTCAGAGCGCCAGTGCTTGTGGGGCTGTGGAAGGGCTGCCTAGGGCAGGTGATGGCCAGCAAGAGCTTTCAGTGCTAGCCCCTTTGGTGTGGGAGCAGTGGCTGGACGTTTCGAATTTCGGAGCTGGGCTGTGGCTGTGCCGAGAAGGAACGTCCCCACTGTGCTGTGGCTAGGAAGCTCAGAGCGCCAGTGCTTGTGGGGCTGTGGAAGGGCTGCCTAGGGCAGGTGATGGCCAGCAAGAGCTTTCAGTGCTGGCCCCTTTGGTGTGGGAGCAGTGGCTGGACGTTTCCGATTTGGGAGCTGGGCCCTGGCTGTGCTGGGAAGGAACGTCCCCACTGTGCTGTGGCTAGGAAGCTCAGAGCGCCAGTGCTTGTGGGGCTGTGGAAGGGCTGCCTAGGGAAGGTGAGGGCCAGCAAGAGCTTTCAGTGCTAGCCCCTTTCGTGTGGGAGCAGTGGCTGGACGTTTCGAATTTCGGAGCTGGGCTCTGGCTGTGCCGAGAAGGAACGTCCCCACTGTGCTGTGGCTAGGAAGCTCAGAGCGCCAGTGCTTGTGGGGCTGTGGAAGGGCTGCCTAGGGAAGGTGATGGCCAGCAAGAGCTTTCAGTGCTAGCCCCTTTGGTGTGGGAGCAGTGGCTGGACGTTTCCGATTTGGGAGCTGGGCCCTGGCTGTGCTGGGAAGGAACGTCCCCACTGTGCTGTGGCTAGGAAGCTCAGAGCGCCAGTGCTTGTGGGGCTGTGGAAGGGCTGCCTAGGGAAGGTGATGGCCAGCAAGAGCTTTCAGTGCTAGCCACTTTGGTGTGGGAGCAGTGGCTGGACGTTTCCGATTTGGGAGCTGGGCTGTGGCTGTGCCGAGAAGGAACGTCCCCACTGTGCTGTGGCTAGGAAGCTCAGAGCGCCAGTGCTTGTGGGGCTGTGGAAGGGCTGCCTAGGGCAGGTGTTGGCCAGCAAGAGCTTTCAGTGCTAGCCCCTTTGGTGTGGGAGCAGTGGCTGGACGTTTCCGATTTGGGAGCTGGGCTGTGGCTGTGCCGAGAAGGAACGTCCCCAGTGTGCTGTGGCTAGGAAGCTCAGAGCGCCAGTGCTTGTGGGGCTGTGGAAGGGCTGCCTAGGGAAGGTGATGGCCAGCAAGAGCTTTCAGTGCTGGCCCCTTTCGTGTGGGAGCAGTGGCTGGACGTTTCCGATTTGGGACCTGGGTTGTGGCTGTGCTGAGAAGGAACGTCCCCACTGTGCTGTGGCTAGGAAGCTCAGAGCGCCAGTGCTTGTGGGGCTGTGGAAGGGCTGCCTAGGGCAGGTGATGGCCAGCAAGAGCTTTCAGTGCTAGCCCCTTTGGTGTGGGAGCAGTGCCTGGACGTTTCCGATTTGGGAGCTGGGCTGTGGCTGTGCTGAGAAGGAACGTCCCCACTGTGCTGTGGCTAGGAAGCTCAGAGCGCCAGTGCTTGTGGGGCTGTGGAAGGGCTGCCTAGGGCAGGTGATGGCCAGCAAGAGCTTTCAGTGCTGGCCCCTTTGGTGTGGGAGCAGTGGCTGGACGTTTCCGATTTGGGACCTGGGCCCTGGCTGTGCTGGGAAGGAACGTCCCCAGTGTGCTGTGGCTAGGAAGCTCAGAGCGCCAGTGCTTGTGGGGCTGTGGAAGGGCTGCCTAGGGAAGGTGATGGCCAGCAAGAGCTTTCAGTGCTGGCCCCTTTCGTGTGGGAGCAGTGGCTGGACGTTTTGAATTTCGGAGCTGGGCTGTGGCTGTGCCGAGAAGGAATGTCCCCACTGTGCTGTGGCTAGGAAGCTCAGAGCGCCAGTGCTTGTGGGGCTGTGGAAGGGCTGCCTAGGGAAGGTGATGGCCAGCAAGAGCTTTCAGTGCTAGCCCCTTTCGTGTCGGAGCAGTGGCTGGACGTTTCCGATTTGGGAGCTGGGCTGTGGCTGTGCCGAGAAGGAACGTCCCCACTGTACTGTGGCTAGGAAGCTCAGAGCGCCAGTGCTTGTGGGGCTGTGGAAGGGCTGCCTAGGGAAGGTGATGGCCAGCAAGAGCTTTCAGTGCTGGCCCCTTTGGTGTGGGATCAGTGGCTGGACGTTTCGAATTTCGGAGCTGGGCTCTGGCTGTGGTGAGAAGGAACGTCCCCACTGTGCTGTGGCTAGGAAGCTCAGAGCGCCAGTGCTTGTGGGGCTGTGGAAGGGCTGCCTAGGGAAGGTGAGGGCCAGCAAGAGCTTTCAGTGCTAGCCCCTTTGGTGTGGGAGCAGTGGCTGGACGTTTCCGATTTGGGAGCTGGGCTGTGGCTGTGCTGGGAAGGAACGTCCCCACTGTGCTGTGGCTAGGAAGCTCAGAGCGCCAGTGCTTGTGGGGCTGTGGAAGGGCTGCCTAGGGAAGGTGATGGCCAGCAAGAGCTTTCAGTGCTAGCCCCTTTGGTGTGGGAGCAGTGGCTGGACGTTTCGAATTTCGGAGCTGGGCTGTGGCTGTGCCGAGAAGGAACGTCCGCACTGTGCTGTGGCTAGGAAGCTCAGAGCGCCAGTGCTTGTGGGGCTGTGGAAGGGCTGCCTAGGGCAGGTGATGGCCAGCAAGAGCTTTCAGTGCTGGCCCCTTTGGTGTGGGAGCAGTGGCTGGACGTTTCCGATTTGGGAGCTGGGCTGTGGCTGTGCCGAGAAGGAACGTCCCCAGTGTGCTGTGGCTAGGAAGCTCAGAGCGCCAGTGCTTGTGGGGCTGTGGAAGGGCTGCCTAGGGAAGGTGAGGGCCAGCAAGAGCTTTCAGTGCTGGCCGCTTTGGTGTGGGAGCAGTGGCTGGACGTTTCCGATTTGGGAGCTGGGCTGTGGCTGTGCTGAGAAGGAACGTCCCCACTGTGCTGTGCCTAGGAAGCTCAGAGCGCCAGTGCTTGTGGGGCTGTGGAAGGGCTGCCTAGGGAAGGTGATGGCCAGCAAGAGCTTTCAGTGCTAGCCCCTTTGGTGTGGGAGCAGTGCCTGGACGTTTCCGATTTGGGAGCTGGGCTGTGGCTGTGCCGAGAAGGAACGTCCCCACTGTGCTGTGGCTAGGAAGCTCAGAGCGCCAGTGCTTGTGGGGCTGTGGGAGGGCTGCCTAGGGCAGGTGATGGCCAGCAAGAGCTTTCAGTGCTAGCCCCTTTGGTGTGGGAGCAGTGGCTGGACGTTTCCGATTTGGGAGCTGGGCTGTGGCTGTGCCGAGAAGGAACGTCCCCACTGTGCTGTGGCTAGGAAGCTCAGAGCGCCAGTGCTTGTGGGGCTGTGGAAGGGCTGCCTAGGGCAGGTGATGGCCAGCAAGAGCTTTCAGTGCTGGCCCCTTTGGTGTGGGAGCAGTGGCTGGACGTTTCCGATTTGGGAGCTGGGCCCTGGCTGTGCTGGGAAGGAACGTCCCCACTGTGCTGTGGCTAGGAAGCTCAGAGCGCCAGTGCTTGTGGGGCTGTGGAAGGGCTGCCTAGGGAAGGTGAGGGCCAGCAAGAGCTTTCAGTGCTAGCCCCTTTGGTGTGGGAGCAGTGGCTGGACGTTTCGAATTTCGGAGCTGGGCTGTGGCTGTGCCGAGAAGGAACGTCCCCACTGTGCTGTGGCTAGGAAGCTCAGAGCGCCAGTGCTTGTGGGGCTGTGGAAGGGCTGCCTAGGGCAGGTGTTGGCCAGCAAGAGCTTTCAGTGCTAGCCCCTTTGGTGTGGGAGCAGTGGCTGGACGTTTCCGATTTGGGAGCTGGGCCCTGGCTGTGCTGGGAAGGAACGTCCCCACTGTGCTGTGGCTAGGAAGCTCAGAGCGCCAGTGCTTGTGGGGCTGTGGAAGGGCTGCCTAGGGAAGGTGATGGCCAGCAAGAGCTTTCAGTGCTGGCCCCTTTGGTGTGGGAGCAGTGGCTGGACGTTTCGAATTTCGGAGCTGGGCTCTGGCTGTGGTGAGAAGGAACGTCCCCACTGTGTTGTGGCTAGGAAGCTCAGAGCGCCAGTGCTTGTGGGGCTGTGGAAGGGCTGCCTAGGGCAGGTGATGGCCAGCAAGAGCTTTCAGTGCTAGCCCCTTTGGTGTGGGAGCAGTGGCTGGACGTTTCCGATTTGGGAGCTGGGCTGTGGCTGTGCTGGGAAGGAACGTCCCCACTGTGCTGTGGCTAGGAAGCTCAGAGCGCCAGTGCTTGTGGGGCTGTGGAAGGGCTGCCTAGGGCAGGTGATGGCCAGCAAGAGCTTTCAGTGCTAGCCCCTTTGGTGTGGGAGCAGTGGCTGGACGTTTCGAATTTCGGAGCTGGGCTGTGGCTGTGCCGAGAAGGAACGTCCGCACTGTGCTGTGGCTAGGAAGCTCAGAGCGCCAGTGCTTGTGGGGCTGTGGAAGGGCTGCCTAGGGCAGGTGATGGCCAGCAAGAGCTTTCAGTGCTGGCCCCTTTGGTGTGGGAGCAGTGGCTGGACGTTTCCGATTTGGGAGCTGGGCTGTGGCTGTGGTGCGAAGGAACGTCCCCACTGTGCTGTGGCTAGGAAGCTCAGAGCGCCAGTGCTTGTGGGGCTGTGGAAGGGCTGCCTAGGGAAGGTGAGGGCCAGCAAGAGCTTTCAGTGCTGGCCGCTTTGGTGTGGGAGCAGTGGCTGGACGTTTCCGATTTGGGAGCTGGGCTGTGGCTGTGCTGAGAAGGAACGTCCCCAGTGTGCTGTGGCTAGGAAGCTCAGAGCGCCAGTGCTTGTGGGGCTGTGGAAGGGCTGCCTAGGGCAGGTGATGGCCAGCAAGAGCTTTCAGTGCTGGCCCCTTTGGTGTGGGAGCAGTGGCTGGACGTTTCCGATTTGGGAGCTGGGCCCTGGCTGTGCTGGGAAGGATCGTCCCCAGTGTGCTGTGGCTAGGAAGCTCAGAGCGCCAGTGCTTGTGGGGCTGTGGAAGGGCTGCCTAGGGAAGGTGAGGGCCAGCAAGAGCTTTCAGTGCTAGCCCCTTTGGTGTGGGAGCAGTGGCTGGACGTTTCGAATTTCGGAGCTGGGCTGTGGCTGTGCCGAGAAGGAACGTCCCCACTGTGCTGTGGCTAGGAAGCTCAGAGCGCCAGTGCTTGTGGGGCTGTGGAAGGGCTGCCTAGGGAAGGTGATGGCCAGCAAGAGCTTTCAGTGCTAGCCCCTTTGGTGTGGGAGCAGTGGCTGGACGTTTCCGATTTGGGAGCTGGGCCCTGGCTGTGCTGGGAAGGAACGTCCCCACTGTGCTGTGGCTAGGAAGCTCAGAGCGCCAGTGCTTGTGGGGCTGTGGAAGGGCTGCCTAGGGAAGGTGATGGCCAGCAAGAGCTTTCAGTGCTGGCCCCTTTCGTGTGGGAGCAGTGGCTGGACGTTTCCGATTTGGGAGCTGGGCTGTGGCTGTGCCGAGAAGGAACGTCCCCACTGTGCTGTGGCTAGGAAGCTCAGAGCGCCAGTGCTTGTGGGGCTGTGGAAGGGCTGCCTAGGGAAGGTGAGGGCCAGCAAGAGCTTTCAGTGCTAGCCCCTTTGGTGTGGGAGCAGTGGCTGGACGTTTCCGATTTGGGAGCTGGGCTGTGGCTGTGGTGAGAAGGAACGTCCCCAGTGTGCTGTGGCTAGGAAGCTCAGAGCGCCAGTGCTTGTGGGGCTGTGGAAGGGCTGCCTAGGGAAGGTGATGGCCAGCAAGAGCTTTCAGTGCTAGCCCCTTTGGTGTGGGAGCAGTGGCTGGACGTTTCCGATTTGGGAGCTGGGCCCTGGCTGTGCTGGGAAGGAACGTCCCCACTGTGCTGTGGCTAGGAAGCTCAGAGCGCCAGTGCTTGTGGGGCTGTGGAAGGGCTGCCTAGGGCAGGTGATGGCCAGCAAGAGCTTTCAGTGCTAGCCCCTTTGGTGTGGGAGCAGTGGCTGGACGTTTCGAATTTCGGAGCTGGGCTGTGGCTGTGCCGAGAAGGAACGTCCGCACTGTGCTGTGGCTAGGAAGCTCAGAGCGCCAGTGCTTGTGGGGCTGTGGAAGGGCTGCCTAGGGCAGGTGATGGCCAGCAAGAGCTTTCAGTGCTAGCCCCTTTGGTGTGGGAGCAGTGCCTGGACGTTTCCGATTTGGGAGCTGGGCTGTGGCTGTGCCGAGAAGGAACGTCCCCACTGTGCTGTGGCTAGGAAGCTCAGAGCGCCAGTGCTTGTGGGGCTGTGGGAGGGCTGCCTAGGGCAGGTGATGGCCAGCAAGAGCTTTCAGTGCTAGCCCCTTTGGTGTGGGAGCAGTGGCTGGACGTTTCCGATTTGGGAGCTGGGCTGTGGCTGTGCTGAGAAGGAACGTCCCCACTGTGCTGTGCCTAGGAAGCTCAGAGCGCCAGTGCTTGTGGGGCTGTGGAAGGGCTGCCTAGGGAAGGTGATGGCCAGCAAGAGCTTTCAGTGCTAGCCCCTTTGGTGTGGGAGCAGTGGCTGGACGTTTCCGATTTGGGAGCTGGGCTGTGGCTGTGCCGAGAAGGAACGTCCCCACTGTGCTGTGGCTAGGAAGCTCAGAGCGCCAGTGCTTGTGGGGCTGTGGGAGGGCTGCCTAGGGCAGGTGATGGCCAGCAAGAGCTTTCAGTGCTAGCCCCTTTGGTGTGGGAGCAGTGGCTGGACGTTTCCGATTTGGGAGCTGGGCTGTGGCTGTGCCGAGAAGGAACGTCCCCACTGTGCTGTGGCTAGGAAGCTCAGAGCGCCAGTGCTTGTGGGGCTGTGGAAGGGCTGCCTAGGGCAGGTGATGGCCAGCAAGAGCTTTCAGTGCTGGCCCCTTTGGTGTGGGAGCAGTGGCTGGACGTTTCCGATTTGGGAGCTGGGCCCTGGCTGTGCTGGGAAGGAACGTCCCCACTGTGCTGTGGCTAGGAAGCTCAGAGCGCCAGTGCTTGTGGGGCTGTGGAAGGGCTGCCTAGGGAAGGTGAGGGCCAGCAAGAGCTTTCAGTGCTAGCCCCTTTGGTGTGGGAGCAGTGGCTGGACGTTTCGAATTTCGGAGCTGGGCTGTGGCTGTGCCGAGAAGGAACGTCCCCACTGTGCTGTGGCTAGGAAGCTCAGAGCGCCAGTGCTTGTGGGGCTGTGGAAGGGCTGCCTAGGGAAGGTGATGGCCAGCAAGAGCTTTCAGTGCTAGCCCCTTTGGTGTGGGAGCAGTGGCTGGACGTTTCCGATTTGGGAGCTGGGCCCTGGCTGTGCTGGGAAGGAACGTCCCCACTGTGCTGTGGCTAGGAAGCTCAGAGCGCCAGTGCTTGTGGGGCTGTGGAAGGGCTGCCTAGGGAAGGTGATGGCCAGCAAGAGCTTTCAGTGCTAGCCACTTTGGTGTGGGAGCAGTGCCTGGACGTTTCCGATTTGGGAGCTGGGCTGTGGCTGTGCCGAGAAGGAACGTCCCCACTGTGCTGTGGCTAGGAAGCTCAGAGCGCCAGTGCTTGTGGGGCTGTGGAAGGGCTGCCTAGGGCAGGTGATGGCCAGCAAGAGCTTTCAGTGCTAGCCCCTTTGGTGTGGGAGCAGTGGCTGGACGTTTCCGATTTGGGAGCTGGGCTGTGGCTGTGGTGAGAAGGAACGTCCCCAGTGTGCTGTGGCTAGGAAGCTCAGAGCGCCAGTGCTTGTGGGGCTGTGGAAGGGCTGCCTAGGGAAGGTGATGGCCAGCAAGAGCTTTCAGTGCTGGCCCCTTTCGTGTGGGAGCAGTGGCTGGACGTTTCCGATTTGGGACCTGGGTTGTGGCTGTGCTGAGAAGGAATGTCCCCACTGTGCTGTGGCTAGGAAGCTCAGAGCGCCAGTGCTTGTGGGGCTGTGGAAGGGCTGCCTAGGGAAGGTGATGGCCAGCAAGAGCTTTCAGTGCTAGCCCCTTTCGTGTCGGAGCAGTGGCTGGACGTTTCCGATTTGGGAGTTGGGCTGTGGCTGTGCCGAGAAGGAACGTCCCCACTGTACTGTGGCTAGGAAGCTCAGAGCGCCAGTGCTTGTGGGGCTGTGGAAGGGCTGCCTAGGGAAGGTGATGGCCAGCAAGAGCTTTCAGTGCTGGCCCCTTTGGTGTGGGAGCAGTGGCTGGACGTTTCGAATTTCGGAGCTGGGCTGTGGCTGTGCCGAGAAGGAACGTCCCCACTGTGCTGTGGCTAGGAAGCTCAGAGCGCCAGTGCTTGTGGGGCTGTGGAAGGGCTGCCTAGGGAAGGTGATGGCCAGCAAGAGCTTTCAGTGCTAGCCCCTTTGGTGTGGGAGCAGTGGCTGGACGTTTCCGATTTGGGAGCTGGGCCCTGGCTGTGCTGGGAAGGAACGTCCCCACTGTGCTGTGGCTAGGAAGCTCAGAGCGCCAGTGCTTGTGGGGCTGTGGAAGGGCTGCCTAGGGCAGGTGATGGCCAGCAAGAGCTTTCAGTGCTGGCCCCTTTCGTGTGGGAGCAGTGGCTGGACGTTTCGAATTTCGGAGCTGGGCTGTGGCTGTGCCGAGAAGGAACGTCCGCACTGTGCTGTGGCTAGGAAGCTCAGAGCGCCAGTGCTTGTGGGGCTGTGGAAGGGCTGCCTAGGGCAGGTGATGGCCAGCAAGAGCTTTCAGTGCTGGCCCCTTTGGTGTGGGAGCAGTGGCTGGACGTTTCCGATTTGGGAGCTGGGCTGTGGCTGTGCCGAGAAGGAACGTCCCCACTGTGCTGTGGCTAGGAAGCTCAGAGCGCCAGTGCTTGTGGGGCTGTGGAAGGGCTGCCTAGGGAAGGTGAGGGCCAGCAAGAGCTTTCAGTGCTGGCCGCTTTGGTGTGGGAGCAGTGGCTGGACGTTTCCGATTTGGGAGCTGGGCTGTGGCTGTGCTGAGAAGGAACGTCCCCACTGTGCTGTGCCTAGGAAGCTCAGAGCGCCAGTGCTTGTGGGGCTGTGGAAGGGCTGCCTAGGGAAGGTGAGGGCCAGCAAGAGCTTTCAGTGCTAGCCCCTTTGGTGTGGGAGCAGTGCCTGGACGTTTCCGATTTGGGAGCTGGGCTGTGGCTGTGCCGAGAAGGAACGTCCCCACTGTGCTGTGGCTAGGAAGCTCAGAGCGCCAGTGCTTGTGGGGCTGTGGGAGGGCTGCCTAGGGCAGGTGATGGCCAGCAAGAGCTTTCAGTGCTAGCCCCTTTGGTGTGGGAGCAGTGGCTGGACGTTTCCGATTTGGGAGCTGGGCTGTGGCTGTGCCGAGAAGGAACGTCCCCACTGTGCTGTGGCTAGGAAGCTCAGAGCGCCAGTGCTTGTGGGGCTGTGGAAGGGCTGCCTAGGGCAGGTGATGGCCAGCAAGAGCTTTCAGTGCTGGCCCCTTTGGTGTGGGAGCAGTGGCTGGACGTTTCCGATTTGGGAGCTGGGCCCTGGCTGTGCTGGGAAGGAACGTCCCCACTGTGCTGTGGCTAGGAAGCTCAGAGCGCCAGTGCTTGTGGGGCTGTGGAAGGGCTGCCTAGGGAAGGTGAGGGCCAGCAAGAGCTTTCAGTGCTAGCCCCTTTGGTGTGGGAGCAGTGGCTGGACGTTTCGAATTTCGGAGCTGGGCTGTGGCTGTGCCGAGAAGGAACGTCCCCACTGTGCTGTGGCTAGGAAGCTCAGAGCGCCAGTGCTTGTGGGGCTGTGGAAGGGCTGCCTAGGGAAGGTGATGGCCAGCAAGAGCTTTCAGTGCTAGCCCCTTTGGTGTGGGAGCAGTGGCTGGACGTTTCCGATTTGGGAGCTGGGCCCTGGCTGTGCTGGGAAGGAACGTCCCCACTGTGCTGTGCCTAGGAAGCTCAGAGCGCCAGTGCTTGTGGGGCTGTGGAAGGGCTGCCTAGGGAAGGTGATGGCCAGCAAGAGCTTTCAGTGCTAGCCCCTTTGGTGTGGGAGCAGTGGCTGGACGTTTCCGATTTGGGAGCTGGGCTGTGGCTGTGCCGAGAAGGAACGTCCCCACTGTGCTGTGGCTAGGAAGCTCAGAGCGCCAGTGCTTGTGGGGCTGTGGGAGGGCTGCCTAGGGCAGGTGATGGCCAGCAAGAGCTTTCAGTGCTAGCCCCTTTGGTGTGGGAGCAGTGGCTGGACGTTTCCGATTTGGGAGCTGGGCTGTGGCTGTGCCGAGAAGGAACGTCCCCACTGTGCTGTGGCTAGGAAGCTCAGAGCGCCAGTGCTTGTGGGGCTGTGGAAGGGCTGCCTAGGGAAGGTGATGGCCAGCAAGAGCTTTCAGTGCTGGCCCCTTTGGTGTGGGAGCAGTGGCTGGACGTTTCCGATTTGGGAGCTGGGCCCTGGCTGTGCTGGGAAGGAACGTCCCCACTGTGCTGTGGCTAGGAAGCTCAGAGCGCCAGTGCTTGTGGGGCTGTGGAAGGGCTGCCTAGGGAAGGTGAGGGCCAGCAAGAGCTTTCAGTGCTAGCCCCTTTGGTGTGGGAGCAGTGGCTGGACGTTTCGAATTTCGGAGCTGGGCTGTGGCTGTGCCGAGAAGGAACGTCCCCACTGTGCTGTGGCTAGGAAGCTCAGAGCGCCAGTGCTTGTGGGGCTGTGGAAGGGCTGCCTAGGGAAGGTGATGGCCAGCAAGAGCTTTCAGTGCTGGCCCCTTTCGTGTGGGAGCAGTGGCTGGACGTTTCCGATTTGGGACCTGGGTTGTGGCTGTGCTGAGAAGGAATGTCCCCACTGTGCTGTGGCTAGGAAGCTCAGAGCGCCAGTGCTTGTGGGGCTGTGGAAGGGCTGCCTAGGGCAGGTGATGGCCAGCAAGAGCTTTCAGTGCTAGCCCCTTTGGTGTGGGAGCAGTGCCTGGACGTTTCCGATTTGGGAGCTGGGCTGTGGCTGTGCCGAGAAGGAACGTCCCCACTGTGCTGTGGCTAGGAAGCTCAGAGCGCCAGTGCTTGTGGGGCTGTGGAAGGGCTGCCTAGGGCAGGTGATGGCCAGCAAGAGCTTTCAGTGCTAGCCCCTTTGGTGTGGGAGCAGTGGCTGGACGTTTCCGATTTGGGAGCTGGGCTGTGGCTGTGCTGAGAAGGAACGTCCCCACTGTGCTGTGGCTAGGAAGCTCAGAGCGCCAGTGCTTGTGGGGCTGTGGAAGGGCTGCCTAGGGAAGGTGATGGCCAGCAAGAGCTTTCAGTGCTAGCCCCTTTCGTGTCGGAGCAGTGGCTGGACGTTTCCGATTTGGGAGCTGGGCTGTGGCTGTGCCGAGAAGGAACGTCCCCACTGTGCTGTGGCTAGGAAGCTCAGAGCGCCAGTGCTTGTGGGGCTGTGGAAGGGCTGCCTAGGGAAGGTGATGGCCAGCAAGAGCTTTCAGTGCTGGCCCCTTTGGTGTGGGAGCAGTGGCTGGACGTTTCCGATTTGGGAGCTGGGCCCTGGCTGTGCTGGGAAGGAACGTCCCCACTGTGCTGTGGCTAGGAAGCTCAGAGCGCCAGTGCTTGTGGGGCTGTGGAAGGGCTGCCTAGGGAAGGTGAGGGCCAGCAAGAGCTTTCAGTGCTGGCCGCTTTGGTGTGGGAGCAGTGGCTGGACGTTTCCGATTTGGGAGCTGGGCTCTGGCTGTGGTGAGAAGGAACGTCCCCACTGTGCTGTGGCTAGGAAGCTCAGAGCGCCAGTGCTTGTGGGGCTGTGGAAGGGCTGCCTAGGGAAGGTGATGGCCAGCAAGAGCTTTCAGTGCTAGCCCCTTTGGTGTGGGAGCAGTGCCTGGACGTTTCCGATTTGGGAGCTGGGCTGTGGCTGTGCCGAGAAGGAACGTCCCCACTGTGCTGTGGCTAGGAAGCTCAGAGCGCCAGTGCTTGTGGGGCTGTGGAAGGGCTGCCTAGGGCAGGTGATGGCCAGCAAGAGCTTTCAGTGCTAGCCCCTTTGGTGTGGGAGCAGTGGCTGGACGTTTCCGATTTGGGAGCTGGGCTGTGGCTGTGCTGAGAAGGAACGTCCCCACTGTGGTGTGGCTAGGAAGCTCAGAGCGCCAGTGCTTGTGGGGCTGTGGAAGGGCTGCCTAGGGCAGGTGATGGCCAGCAAGAGCTTTCAGTGCTGGCCCCTTTGGTGTGGGAGCAGTGGCTGGACGTTTCCGATTTGGGAGCTGGGCCCTGGCTGTGCTGGGAAGGAACGTCCCCACTGTGCTGTGGCTAGGAAGCTCAGAGCGCCAGTGCTTGTGGGGCTGTGGAAGGGCTGCCTAGGGAAGGTGAGGGCCAGCAATAGCTTTCAGTGCTAGCCCCTTTCGTGTGGGAGCAGTGGCTGGACGTTTCGAATTTCGGAGCTGGGCTCTGGCTGTGCCGAGAAGGAACGTCCCCAGTCTGCTGCGGCTAGGAAGCTCAGAGCGCCAGTGCTTGTGGGGCTGTGGAAGGGCTGCCTAGGGAAGGTGATGGCCAGCAAGAGCTTTCAGTGCTAGCCCCTTTGGTGTGGGAGCAGTGGCTGGACGTTTCCGATTTGGGAGCTGGGCCCTGGCTGTGCTGGGAAGGAACGTCCCCACTGTGCTGTGGCTAGGAAGCTCAGAGCGCCAGTGCTTGTGGGGCTGTGGAAGGGCTGCCTAGGGAAGGTGATGGCCAGCAAGAGCTTTCAGTGCTAGCCACTTTGGTGTGGGAGCAGTGGCTGGACGTTTCCGATTTGGGAGCTGGGCTGTGGCTGTGCCGAGAAGGAACGTCCCCACTGTGCTGTGGCTAGGAAGCTCAGAGCGCCAGTGCTTGTGGGGCTGTGGAAGGGCTGCCTAGGGAAGGTGTTGGCCAGCAAGAGCTTTCAGTGCTAGCCCCTTTGGTGTGGGAGCAGTGGCTGGACGTTTCCGATTTGGGAGCTGGGCTGTGGCTGTGGTGAGAAGGAACGTCCCCACTGTGCTGTGGCTAGGAAGCTCAGAGCGCCAGTGCTTGTGGGGCTGTGGAAGGGCTGCCTAGGGCAGGTGATGGCCAGCAAGAGCTTTCAGTGCTAGCCCCTTTGGTGTGGGAGCAGTGGCTGGACGTTTCGAATTTCGGAGCTGGGCTGTGGCTGTGCCGAGAAGGAACGTCCCCACTGTGCTGTGGCTAGGAAGCTCAGAGCGCCAGTGCTTGTGGGGCTGTGGAAGGGCTGCCTAGGGAAGGTGATGGCCAGCAAGAGCTTTCAGTGCTGGCCCCTTTGGTGTGGGAGCAGTGGCTGGACGTTTCCGATTTGGGAGCTGGGCCCTGGCTGTGCTGGGAAGGAACGTCCCCACTGTGCTGTGGCTAGGAAGCTCAGAGCGCCAGTGCTTGTGGGGCTGTGGAAGGGCTGCCTAGGGAAGGTGAGGGCCAGCAAGAGCTTTCAGTGCTGGCCCCTTTCATGTGGGAGCAGTGGCTGGACGTTTTGAATTTCGGAGCTGGGCTGTGGCTGTGCCGAGAAGGAACGTCCCCACTGTGCTGTGGCTAGGAAGCTCAGAGAGCCAGTGCTTGTGGGGCTGTGGAAGGGCTGCCTAGGGAAGGTGATGGCCAGCAAGAGCTTTCAGTGCTAGCCCCTTTGGTGTGGGAGCAGTGGCTGGACGTTTCCGATTTGGGAGCTGGGCCCTGGCTGTGCTGGGAAGGAACGTCCCCACTGTGCTGTGGCTAGGAAGCTCAGAGCGCCAGTGCTTGTGGGGCTGTGGAAGGGCTGCCTAGGGCAGGTGATGGCCAGCAAGAGCTTTCAGTGCTGGCCCCTTTGGTGTGGGAGCAGTGGCTGGACGTTTCCGATTTGGGAGCTGGGCTGTGGCTGTGCCGAGAAGGAACGTCCCCACTGTGCTGTGGCTAGGAAGCTCAGAGCGCCAGTGCTTGTGGGGCTGTGGAAGGGCTGCCTAGGGAAGGTGATGGCCAGCAAGAGCTTTCAGTGCTAGCCCCTTTCGTGTCGGAGCAGTGGCTGGACGTTTCCGATTTGGGAGCTGGGCTGTGGCTGTGCCGAGAAGGAACGTCCCCACTGTGCTGTGGCTAGGAAGCTCAGAGCGCCAGTGCTTGTGGGGCTGTGGAAGGGCTGCCTAGGGAAGGTGATGGCCAGCAAGAGCTTTCAGTGCTGGCCCCTTTGGTGTGGGAGCAGTGGCTGGACGTTTCCGATTTGGGACCTGGGCTGTGGCTGTGCTGGGAAGGAACGTCCCCACTGTGCTGTGGCTAGGAAGCTCAGAGCGCCAGTGCTTGTGGGGCTGTGGAAGGGCTGCCTAGGGAAGGTGATGGCCAGCAAGAGCTTTCAGTGCTGGCCCCTTTGGTGTGGGAGCAGTGGCTGGACGTTTCCGATTTGGGAGCTGGGCTGTGGCTGTGCCGAGAAGGAACGTCCCCACTGTGCTGTGGCTAGGAAGCTCAGAGCGCCAGTGCTTGTGGGGCTGTGGAAGGGCTGCCTAGGGAAGGTGATGGCCAGCAAGAGCTTTCAGTGCTAGCCCCTTTGGTGTGGGAGCAGTGGCTGGACGTTTCCGATTTGGGAGCTGGGCTGTGGCTGTGCCGAGAAGGAACATCCCCACTGTGCTGTGGCTAGGAAGCTCAGAGCGCCAGTGCTTGTGGGGCTGTGGAAGGGCTGCCTAGGGCAGGTGATGGCCAGCAAGAGCTTTCAGTGCTAGCCCCTTTGGTGTGGGAGCAGTGGCTGGACGTTTTGAATTTCGGAGCTGGGCTGTGGCTGTGCCGAGAAGGAACGTCCCCACTGTGCTGTGGCTAGGAAGCTCAGAGCGCCAGTGCTTGTGGGGCTGTGGAAGGGCTGCCTAGGGAAGGTGATGGCCAGCAAGAGCTTTCAGTGCTAGCCCCTTTGGTGTGGGAGCAGTGGCTGGACGTTTCCGATTTGGGAGCTGGGCCCTGGCTGTGCTGGGAAGGAACGTCCCCACTGTGCTGTGGCTAGGAAGCTCAGAGCGCCAGTGCTTGTGGGGCTGTGGAAGGGCTGCCTAGGGAAGGTGATGGCCAGCAAGAGCTTTCAGTGCTGGCCCCTTTGGTGTGGGAGCAGTGGCTGGACGTTTTGAATTTCGGAGCTGGGCTGTGGCTGTGGTGCGAAGGAACGTCCCCACTGTGCTGTGGCTAGGAAGCTCAGAGCGCCAGTGCTTGTGGGGCTGTGGAAGGGCTGCCTAGGGAAGGTGATGGCCAGCAAGAGCTTTCAGTGCTGGCCCCTTTGGTGTGGGAGCAGTGGCTGGACGTTTCCGATTTGGGAGCTAGACTGTGGCTGTGGTGAGAAGGAACGTCCCCACTGTGCTGTGGCTAGGAAGCTCAGAGCGCCAGTGCTTGTGGGGCTGTGGAAGGGCTGCCTAGGGAAGGTGATGGCCAGCAAGAGCTTTCAGTGCTAGCCCCTTTGGTGTGGGAGCAGTGGCTGGACGTTTTGAATTTCGGAGCTGGGCTGTGGCTGTGCCGAGAAGGAACGTCCCCACTGTGCTGTGGCTAGGAAGCTCAGAGCGCCAGTGCTTGTGGGGCTGTGGAAGGGCTGCCTAGGGAAGGTGATGGCCAGCAAGAGCTTTCAGTGCTAGCCCCTTTGGTGTGGGAGCAGTGGCTGGACGTTTCCGATTTGGGAGCTGGGCCCTGGCTGTGCTGGGAAGGAACGTCCCCACTGTGCTGTGGCTAGGAAGCTCAGAGCGCCAGTGCTTGTGGGGCTGTGGAAGGGCTGCCTAGGGAAGGTGATGGCCAGCAAGAGCTTTCAGTGCTAGCCCCTTTGGTGTAGGAGCAGTGGCTGGACGTTTCCGATTTGGGAGCTGGGCTCTGGCTGTGCTGGGAAGGAACGTGCCCAGTCTGCTGTGGCTAGGAAGCTCAGAGCGCCAGTGCTTGTGGGGCTGTGGAAGGGCTGCCTAGGGAAGGTGATGGCCAGCAAGAGCTTTCAGTGCTAGCCCCTTTGGTGTGGGAGCAGTGGC